>NW_008751704.1:1328465-1332919 GCF_000715545.1 Opisthorchis viverrini | reverse complement strand
AAAAGGTAAACTACGTGAAACTTCGTCCGTGGAACGTTGGAACGTTTGGGCTGTATTTTGAAGACCATAATGTGTACGCGTGACCTCAAAACAGTGCCGTGACAGCTGTTTCGGAGACTTCTTACGGGGCTACAGGGAAATGGTATTATGGACGTACGAGGTCGAGTTTGGAGAAAATGTTTGTGTAGTATAAGGTACCTGTGAAATCGTCAATGTGTAGCGTGGACTACATCTCTTGTGCACCATATGTAGAGGTGACGACCAGTGACTCAATCAAGTGTGAATGATGCCAGTTGGAGCACGTGTTCGAACTCATGTTTCACGATATGTAGCTTATCTGGATGAGGTCGACGGGAGTCGGTAGGGACAGGTGGAACTCTCGTCTGGATGAGGCAAACGACGGAACGTTCCACCGTTTGGGTGTACTGACATGGATGGTTGAGGGAAACCCTCAGTATGTCAGCAAAATAAGAATCAGGTAGGATAACTCGGATACCTAGAGTTGAAGTTGGGCGCTAATTCCGTTGACAGAGAGAAGGTCGCATGTCCAAGAAGTGTTTGTGTCACACATCGACAGATAAGTTGTAGTGGGTCAGAAAGTCTGCAAAAGTGATGGGTGTTCGGACGTCGGCCAAAAGGAAAATCCACTTGAATGCACGTCACAATCCGAGTTCGAGAGTGGGAAAACTTTCGCCGAACGAAGCGACGCAAGTACATTTAGTGGCTTGTAACGAATTAGGAACGGAATCATGAAGTGGGATCTGACGTGGTAGCACTAACTCCAGCTCCCGTATCCATGAGGAAACGTAGACCGTATAAACAATCTGTGATGAGGAATGGGCGACTAGGGCCGCAGACATTCATCGCCGTGACTGACTGGCCAAGGCTTCTAAATGTCTGTTGAAATCGAGCTTGAATGATGACTGTGTGGTATTTGTGTGTTAATCCAGTGATGGAAGCGCCAAAGCAGTTTTGCGCTGCGAATGGGTATGCTACAAATGCAGTGGGCGAAATCCTCGTTTGCGCCAGCTATGTCCGTTTAGCCGTCCGCTATAATCGACGTAGGTTCCCCGTGGCAAGTTGAGTGGGCATCATGGACCCCTGGCCCCTAGTTAGCCGTGTGCGTCGGCTAGGTTTTTTCAGCTGTTAATATGGGCGAAGTGGGTTTCATGTGGCTAACTGATCAACATCGTGGTCGCCCTAGCATGATTGCATGATTCTCTGCCACTAGCGAACGTGCACTACGTAATTTTGACTGGTAACAAAAATTATCGAGCAAAGTTGTTTACAGGGGTGGCACCTCCGCATATTTTGCATTCACAAAAGCCATGTAGATTCTAGAATCTTCAGAAAATTATTTCAGCTGCAAAACTATCTGAAAGTTTCGTCCATTGTAAGTGAGTTGCCTTTTGAAATTCGCGATTTCTTATTACACTGTGCACCGTATCCACAGTCGGTGGTTTGTTAACCTCGAAAATCCGCTCATCTAAATAAATCATCAATGTAGATGGTCCGTAATATTACATGAGCCCATAATTATAATGGTAATAGTATTTTGTAACTGTTCGTTCCATACTTGTGGGAGGCATACCGTCAGGCATTATCGTACTTTTACAATCGGAATAAAGCATGACTGGGGGGTTCGTCGGTACCGGAGAGCGCGTAACTGAGAGGGCAATGTTATAAACAGTGGGCAATATCTATTGAAAAATAATAATAGGTTCATTTTCAACTTGTAGGGAGCACGCTGATTGTGGCCTGATCTGGTCGCTACAACCCCAACGCGGATGGCAGCAACACAACCAACGAGGCATGCTTATTAAATGAAAAGACATCATGTTTGCAGGAACCAAGAAAAACCAGGACAATAAGCATAAGGTCCGAGTAGTTCAAAGATGAAAAAGGCTGACAGACACTTCACACTATGAAATGGTAACCCAGAAAATGCCGCACCTTTTGAGAATACTGAGCGGCCCTGCGATGCCGCGTCCTAGACGCACGCCTAGAAATTTTCTGAAACCAATGATCGGAAAAGAGAAACTTTGGCGAAGTTTTGACAGTTGATGGTGATTATTATGGTCCTTAAGATCTTTCCACGTGGCCGTAGTTTGATAAGAAGTTGTTTAAACGAACTTGGAGTTGACGTGGGCGTAAAATTCATATTTTAATACCTGTCGGTGTCTTCGCACATTGTCTCTATGAGTACGGTGGAGAATTTTGTGGAAAAGTTAGTTTATTCTCATGTTTCCCTACTTATTGAATCTGGAAATTATTTCAGAACAACTTAGACAATAAACACGCCTAGTACGTCTATGCAAATTCAAATTGGGGTGGCCGTTCGCGACCTGGATATTGAAACTTCTTCCATGGTTGTTGTAAGCGTCACGCTGGAGCCAAGGAACTCGTCACAGCTGGTAAGTTTTTTCGTTTTCTATGATGGTTGGCATACGTTATGTCTGACTTTAGGTAAGGTTTGGTCTCCACCGATATACCGAGCCACCAATAGTACCGTTAAATGAACTAGTGTTCGTGGGTAGAACAAGCCGTCGGCACGATAAGATGACCACTGCTTTCAAGTCCTTGCACTAATTAAATGGACAAAAATGGTTTTGCGGGTAACGAGTTTGTCTGGGAAATATAAGAGATATGGTGAGCTAAAGGCAAGCCATCATACTGGGTATGGTAGTTGCGGTACCGTCATCGCGATGCCGCGCTTGGGTTCTTGGACAGACCCTTACATGAACATTTTTGATGAGCCGTTTATGGTTCTCATTGCAGTTGGGACATCCCTGAGTTTTTCTATGGTTCAGAGGGTTCATTGGTGCCTTTCAAACGAGGTAATAAGGTAACCAAGTCTACACTGGGGACTCGAAATAGAAAAATGTGTCGGAAGGCTCGCTTGAAAGCAATTTGATTTCGGTTAGAATGCCGCCTGAAAAAGCAAACTGTCAAGAGTTGCTACAATTCCTAACTACTTCAATGGGTGAGAGTAATCGGTATTTATATGCAGATGACATGTATGCGGTTGACGCAAACTGGTCTGGACGTGCGCGAGTATGAGGGATGTGTGCAACAAAGGTAGCTCGGAAATTCCAGAGACGAGACCAAAGATATCGGGTGGTGATTTGCGTTTGTAAGATGTGCTGAACTCAGGATAGAGCTGCCACGGCCTAAATGAAGGCTTGGAGCTTTACAAAACCAGTCGCCTCTGGAGCGTCATATCACGTATATTTGGTGAGTATCGTAGCGACTTTGCTCTCTTATTAATGGATGTTTTTAATTATAGGGGAGTTACTTGGGATATGTGCCTCCACCAGGGCAAGCTTGGACCGGGAACAGGTGTCCGACAAAAGTTGCTCCCACTTTATTTCTCCCTTCCTTCATTGCAGAAGTCGAAGTTTCAGTTTTATCATCGTGGACGGGAGGTGCGGAAAGGGAGGAGGAGGACATCGTACGAAAAATATGGGGATCTCCAAAAAATTCCGTACACAAATCGGTGTCCCGCGGGGACGCCCACTCTGTATTTCTACTTAATTTGTGATTGACGAGATAATTAGATGGATGCTTAAGTGTCTTCCAAACCCGGTTTTCATATGCCTGGCAAAAATCTTGTCGATCCTGAGTATGCAAAAATCGCTCTCATCTCCGAAGGGGGAAGGCACAGATGTTTTTGGATAGAATGAACCATGTCGTGCTGTCCATTGGTGTGCACGTCGTACCTACCAAATTCCATGTTATCATAACAATATTTATTCCCAAGAGGTGGTGGTGTATTGTCAGGCATGATCACAATGTTGGTCAGAATAATGCGTGACTTTGCTCGTTGTTTCAGGTAACGGAACAGGTGGGCGATGGGGTACAGGCAATAGAAGTAAGGGGATAGTTGCGAGTGTGCTGTCAAACTGGATATGGCAGCGCCATGACGTTATTGCACTGAAATACTTTGGTTTCTGGATGGCTTCTTAACGGACGTCACTTTTGAGGTGATTGGGGTGGGATGTCCAATTCTGTGAAAAGATGATTTTTCTGGTTGGTCGAGGAAATCCTCAGGGGATAGGACAAAGCTTATGTAAGGTCGTAAGAGCTTTTCTTGTTTGGTTTGGGATGTAGTGTGGCTCATATTTTTATATACACGAGAAGTTGTTTTAGTTATGATTGTAATGTGACAGGTGAGATCAATGCACGAAAATCCACCGCTCGGGTTGCAAATTTGAAAGGGCTTTGTCGTGAAGGCGGTATATCTGTGAACATCAGTTACCGTATCAGGCTGCAGGACGGGCTGTTCTGTTTTATGGCTGCGAGACGTGGCCTTTTTGAGGACCGCAACAACGGCGTTTTCGGGTGTTTGACAACCGCTGTCTCAATACCATAGCTCTTGTGGGTAGGTTTCGGCAAATCCGTAAGGCGAAAATTAGACAGCGATTTTTCGGCTGTGCACCGGGGGTTCCACTGAA
>NW_008751704.1:1310733-1328369 GCF_000715545.1 Opisthorchis viverrini | reverse complement strand
GTGTCTTCCAAACCCGGTTTTCATATGCCTGGCAAAAATCTTGTCGATCCTGAGTATGCAAAAATCGCTCTCATCTCCGAAGGGGGAAGGCACAGATGTTTTTGGATAGAATGAACCATGTCGTGCTGTCCATTGGTGTGCACGTCGTACCTACCAAATTCCATGTTATCATAACAATATTTATTCCCAAGAGGTGGTGGTGTATTGTCAGGCATGATCACAATGTTGGTCAGAATAATGCGTGACTTTGCTCGTTGTTTCAGGTAACGGAACAGGTGGGCGATGGGGTACAGGCAATAGAAGTAAGGGGATAGTTGCGAGTGTGCTGTCAAACTGGATATGGCAGCGCCATGACGTTATTGCACTGAAATACTTTGGCTTCTGGATGGCTTCTTAACTGACGTCACTTTTGAGGTGATTGGGGTGGGATGTCCAATTCTGTGAAAAGATGATTTTTCTGGTTGGTCGAGGAAATCCTCAGGGGATAGGACAAAGCTTATGTACGGTCGTAAGAGCTTTTCTTGTTTGGTTTGGGATGTAGTGTGGCTCATATTTTTATATACACGAGAAGTTGTTTTAGTTATGATTGTAATGTGACGAAAATCCACCGCTCGGGTTGCAAATTTGAAAGGGCTTTGTCGTGAAGGCGGTATATCTGTGAACATCAGTTACCGTATCAGGCTGCAGGACGGGCTGTTCTGTTTTATGGCTGCGAGACGTGGCCTTTTTGAGGACCGCAACAACGGCGTTCTCGTTCGGGTGTTAACCGCTGTCTCAATACCATAGCTCTTGTGGGTAGGTTTCGGCAAATCCGTAAGGCGAAAATTAGACAGCGATTTTTCGGCTGTGCACCGGGGGTTCCACTGAAGAATGCATCCCTATAGTCTCCAGCTACATCATTTTCATTATGTGGGACAATTGTATCGCGTTGGTTCGGCCATCCTACTAGCTCACTTATCCGGATATAGTCGACACATTTGAGGAAGCGTGTGACCCCTGGATCCTAGGGCTCTGGTAAACACCACTTGGCTCCGCAACTGACAAGTATACATTCCTCCTTAGTTTTAACTCCACTGCGCCTAATAATGCACATGGCTACCGAATCCCGCTATCGAACCATCGGTGTACACACGACTCCCTCGTTATCGCCTATTTGACTATTTCAGCAAGTAGTAAGTTTACCTCCACAAAAGTAAGTCCCCAGGTTCAGCGCTAAAACCGGCTGGAAATTATGGACAAACGGCTTTGTTAAGCACTTGGTGAGATAACCCCTACAATTTTGTTTAATTATGTGATTTAAATGATATTGCGGACGATGTGTACGAGCCGTGACTGATCATACATTTTTCAGAAACCCTGTCGAGCAGAAAACTGGGAAGTGGATTGACCACATATTATGAATCTACCTGTGCAACCAACAAATAGAAACATGGTTTGCTAAGGGTGGCTGTGCATTTTTCAGGCACAAGGTTGGCAGGTGGACAAAGGAACTGGGGGAACACCGTTGGTTGTCGGATCAGTCTATTATGTACAGTTGGGGCATTATGGTCAGCTACGGGCACATGCACGGGCCCGGTACTTACTATAAGTAGCCCCGGTGGGTGACATCGATTACAGTTATGATCATGACGAGCCGTCCTTTCCCATTATACTGGGCTACTGTGCATAGATGAGCCTCATACTCAGCTTGGGACAAGAGCAGAGGCCTAGCAGTTATGATATGAAGCGAAGGTAGGCAGTTGGAGCCTAATAATCAGCATCGCATATATTCAGTTTCAAAAAGTAACCAAGGTAGGCGATGTCGCGTACAGTTATGAGTATGACGTCCGTCGTTCGCCGTCAGATCAGGTTTGTGTGCACATATTAGGTATTGCGCTCGTCGATTCGCATAAATACCAGCCTGGTGTTTATCGCAAGCAGCAAAGGCAAGCGGCAACGCGTACAGTTACAAGTATTACAGATTAGGTTGGATTAGGTTACTGGCTAATCAACGCCGCCCACGGACACGGAACTAGCAGGCACGATAAGTAGCCAGATAAGGCAACATCGAGCACAGCAATGAGTATGGAGGGCCGTCAGATTAGGCTATCGCGCATAGTTGGAGCCTTATCTCTACCAGCCCGCATGGATACTGGCATGGTATGAAGCGAAGGTAGGCAGTTGGAGCCTAATAATCAGCATCGCATATATTCAGTTTCAAAAAAGTAACCAAGTAGGCCACGTCGCGTACAGTTATGAGTATGACGTCCGTCGTTCGCCGTCAGATCAGGTTTGTGTGCACATATTAGGTATTGCGCTCGTCGATTCGCATAAATACCAGCCTGGTGTTTATCGCAAGCAGCAAAGGCAAGCGGCAACGCGTACAGTTACAAGTATTACAGATTAGGTTGGATTAGGTTACTGGCTAATCAACGCCGCCCATGGACACGGAACTAGCAGGCACGATAAGTAGCCAGATAAGGCAACATCGAGTACAGCAATGAGTATGGAGGGCCGTCAGATTAGGCTATCGCGCATAGTTGGAGCCTTATCTCTACCAGCCCGCATGGATACTGGCATGGTTTTTACTGTAGGTTGTAAAGATAAGTAGTATCGCGTATGGTTATGGATATGAAAGACCGTCGTTGGCCATTGGATTAGCTTACTGTGCATAGTGCCTCATAAACAGCGTCGTACATAGACACGGGCCCAAAAGTTACTGTAAGAAGTCGGGGTGGGTGACAATGGCTACGGTTGCCATGATGACAGCTTTGTGGCGGTCACCATCTATAGGGCGTCACATTCCTAATATGAGCGATACCAAAGTGTTTGTAATTTACCTTCAGCTATCTTGTGACGCTGTATTATATGCGGCCTAGTTGTGTATATCTGGGAAAAGGGATCAGCCACAAAGATGACCCTCACATCGCCACTATACAGTTCATGCATTGTCTAACAATGGTGTACATATTGGAAGTTGTGATCCATGTGAAAATGTGTTTTTATTAATTAAAACGTCAGTGCCCGAGCTTCCAGGGGTAAATTTAAACTAGATATTTTTTTATTCTTAATGAACTCCGAAGAACGCCAAACTATGCTGAAGTGCGATTTCCTGTTTCATGGAAGCCTATTTATGCACAAACCAAAATGAGGCAAATGATTGGCCGGTGTTAGTCATGTGACCCATTACAAAACATACGGCTACTACATACGAGGCCTAGCTGCTTAGCTGAGGTTTGCGCCAGCAGTGGCTCGGTGACCGAGTGGGGCAAGCTTGCGGGTAGACCTGCAGGTATGCGGTTCAAATCCGGGGGACGTCACTTGACTTCTCTTAGAATTTTTCGGCTGACACGTTTCTTCGCAGGATGCCACTGCTTTTGCTGAGTCATATATAGGATTAAAATATGATCACCAGAACAAAAGGAAACCATTGATCCGAGTGCGAAAAGTCTTAAATATGCATACATGTCCAAGATCATAGCTAAGTTTGAATCGGGATTACCGAAAACAAAAATATCGAGTTCCTGCCGGGCTTTTATTGGAAGAAGTGATGTGGGTAGTCGGAAAATGGTTGTGCAAAGGAAGGCATGTTGATTTATATGTCCGTCGTTGGCCATTGGATTAGCTTACTGTGCATAGTGCCTCATAAACAGCGTCGTACATAGACACGGGCCCAAAAGTTACTGTAAGAAGTCGGGGTGGGTGACAATGGCTACGGTTGCCATGATGACAGCTTTGTGGCGGTCACCATCTATAGGGCGTCACATTCCTAATATGAGCGATACCAAAGTGTTTGTAATTTACCTTCAGCTATTTTGTAACGCTGTATTATATGCGGCCTAGTTGTGTATATCTGGGAAAAGGGATCAGCCACAAAGATGACCCTCGCATCGCCACTATACAGTTCATGCATTGTCTAACAATGGTGTACATATTGGAAGTTGTGATCCATGTGAAAATGTGTTTTTATTAATTAAAACGTCAGTGCCCGAGCTTCCAGGGGTAAATTTAAACTAGATATTTTTTTATTCTTAATGAACTCCGAAGAACGCCAAACTATGCTGAAGTGCGATTTCCTGTTTCATGGAAGCCGATTTATGCACAAACCAAAATGAGGCAAATGATTGGCCGGTGTTAGTCATGTGACCCATTAATTACAAAACGGCTACTACATACGAGGCCTAGCTGCTTAGCTGAGGTTTGCGCCAGCAGTGGCTCGGTGACCGAGTGGGGCAAGCTTGCGGGTAGACCTGCAGGTTTGCGGTTCAAATCCGGGGGACGTCACTTGACTTCTCTTAGAATTTTTCGGCTGACACGTTTCTTCGCAGGATGCCACTGCTTTTGCTGAGTCATATATAGGATTAAAATATGATCACCAGAACAAAAGGAAACCATTGATCCGAGTGCGAAAAGTCTTAAATATGCATACATGTCCAAGATCATAGCTAAGTTTGAATCGGGATTACCGAAAACAAAAATATCGAGTTCCTGCCGGGCTTTTATTGGAAGAAGTGATGTGGGTAGTCGGAAAATGGTTGTGCAAAGGAAGGCATGCTGATTTATATGTTGAGGTACGTGAATGGGTTTTGTGATATTAATATTTCTTATTTTATAAACGTCCTATTGCACGTATTTTACGCGGTGAAGCAGTGACCTCCTGTAATAAATTCCTTCAATTGTTTCATGCTATTTTCTCGCTTGCGCTGACAGTTCGGCCCTCCCTGGTTTATGCGGTTCAACCATTCAACTCGTTTTTCTCTTGGTTAGTGCACAAATGAGATTCGAACGCATGCGCTTCCTGGCCTGTGCACAACTAACCGATTGGAATGCTGGCTTGTGCACGAATCGCATGCCATGTTTCATCTCACATGAAACCGGTAGCAAATGCGAATTTGTGACGACCAGTGATCTTCACATTCCGCCCATCTAAACAAAATGCTACAGTCAACATATCACCGGAAGTTGCAAAATGATTAGAATAACTCCCCGTTAAAGTCACAACTTCGAAACCCTTTCCGGCGAAAATAATTCGGGGCTCCTTCTAGTCAACGGCTATGCCACTTGGTTAGCATCTTCCAAAATGGACCGTGCGCCTAGAACTGCTAATAAGGAGTAATATAACCAGATTTCAACGAAGGTGAAGTGCATTATAGTCCGGTTTGTCTCAAGTGTATATGTACAGAGATAGGGCGCAGCTAACCGCACATTTGCCTTCAGAGTACAGTGCTCGTATAGAAAGTTCCACACGCTGTTTGAGAGTCAACGCAAAGTTGCAGGGATGTTTGCACTATTTAAGTCGAACTCCTGATCATGAACCAAAGATATCTGGTTGGTAATGTGGTATAGGTTGTCCGCTATTTTAGTATGTGTATGCCCCAGTAAACGCCAATTGTGGTAACGCCGGTAGCCATCGGTGGCCATGGGCGATAAATAAATGCGGTACGTTAAGTTTGCCACCGGTATCGCCATCAGTAGCTAAGGACGACCAAGGGCGGCAGCTCGAAAATTTTCCGCCGAAACCTCTCACTACCTTTTTTAAAAAACCGTTGCAGCAGGTGTCCAGAGGCTCTTTTGATGCGCCGCAAGGTGGCTTTCTCTTCATAGCTCCCTGTTCCCAGGGATTCGATCAAATGCATCCTTGAAAGAAGGGCTAAATTGAGTTCTCAATGAAATCCACTGTGACACTCGAGTATGTTGCCAAAGAGTACGTTGCATTTAAAGTGATGGGTGTCAATTTATAGCAGTTACCGCACTCTATATGAGCCTTGGCAATTCTGTGCATGATATTGGTCTCTCATCCTTTCCCCTCAACCGGGTCAGATGTCTGCGAACTCCTTAGCAAACACAGCACGCAGCGTGTTTCTAACTGACCGGCGTGGTTTAGGGCAGACCACTCCTTACAGAAAAATTATCTTTATTGGACCGAGGTCAAGGTACTCGCCGACTGTTCACGGAATTTCGCGTCAAACAGTCTCACCATGAAAGCATTCAACTCTTCCATTTTGGTCATCATGTTGATCTCTTCTAGACGGCCATTCCGTATTTGTTAGGCGAACCCACACGAACTGAGGCATTGCTCCAAACACCTCAGCCGTAATCCAGCTTTTCCAAGTAATCCGAGCGACGAAAATGACATCAGCTCACTTCGGAAGGCTTCCACCTTGACAGTCTCGTCACGCATTTCACCTAGGTATGAGTGGATGTACATGATTGAAGTTTGCCGCGAAACGCAACCAGGATGCGCATCATTTTTTGTTTGGGTAATCGACCACGCGAGGTCTATGGGAATCGCCTGTTTCCTCGCCAGAGTCATTCGTTTGTTCAGTGGTCTATGGAGGTGGTAGCGATATCGCTGATGACCGATGGCCATAAACCAAACAACATTTAAAATATGTAACAAATTAAAATCATGGCCTCACTTACTCAACGAGCGAGGATGAGATTCGTGGGGCGGATTAAGTGAGTTAAATTTTTAGAAGCTCCTAAATTCTGTGTTTCTCAAAACCTTTAATAGTTGTCGGGTATTTTGGATTGCGTTTTCTGAAAAATGGGCCGGCTATTACCTCTCGCGAACACCAAAATGCAGCCCAAAGTATGTCTGTGGCTCCATGCCTAAAGTGCTGTTGCTGGCGTTTAGCACTTCGCAGAAGCATACTGCTTCGGAGTGAGCTCATGTAGACGTTCTAATGCTCGATAAGATCTTTCGTGTCAAGCCTAATGAACTTCTCGATGAATTAAACAGATATTGTGACGCCATCTGTAGGAATGCACTCTTCGTTTATTGGGGAGCATTCCTTTGCTTCGCGGTCATCAAAATTCATCCAACGAATGATTCTTTCATCGAAAAGCCTTCTTCGCATCCAAACCCAAAATGTTTGTTATCTAAGAACTGAAACTTCACTCATCTATTAGGAGCCCAGTACACGAGTGAACTCACGTCAACAAATTTGTTTGCTATGGTCAAGGGTAAGTTCTATTTTTAAAAGAAATGTACAGTGGAATATAAGCGAATTCATCATCAACAGGGAGCGCAAAACATTTACAAGTAATGCGACCTGAAGGCCGAATGAAGACACGTTTATTCAGCAGACTAGGACGGAAAATACGAATATCACGAGACTGTAAGGGACGGGTGAAAAAGAACGAACAAGATCAAATCCTCCAAAGTGGAAATGGGGGGCTGTGAGTCTTACAAGAACTGCATAGTCTCGTGTAGAGCAAGAGATAAAAGAAGAGTGAAGAAGTAAATCGTCTGATGGAACGGGCACACCTTGCCCGCAGTCATCTGTTAGCACACAATCCAGCGTGTCAGCAGAAGCCGATGCTGACCGTCCAGCAATACGTGGTGGTATTTGTTGAACGGAAGGATTACGTGGCCCGGAAACATCATTCCTCAGTTTGCCTGAAAGTGACTTAAATGGAAACGCAGAAAACCGATCCAAGGGTCCATGAACCCTCACACCTTCTGCCAAATGTAATATGCTATGTTCGTTGTACGTGACAGCCCGCGGCTCATAAATATCGGAAAAGTTTTGTGCAACTGCGCATGTTACGCTCTAAGCAGAGTCAACATAATCACCATGGAAAATTTGGTGGGAAGATAAATATACAAAAATAAACAAATAAAGAAAAGTTCGGTTAAAATTTGTGTCAATCAAACCTGTGAGGACAACGGCCCTAAACAGACCAACAACTGTCAAAACACTATGGCTTTCCACAGCATCAAGAGGACCGCCATAGATTGATTCCAGCAATATGTTGGACCACGTCGATTTACGCGCAAAACCCCAAAAGCCTATTCTTTCAAATGAAGGTTTATCTGCAAATGCGGTACCATAAGTACAATAATAAAATGATAAAGCTTTACAAACCTCAAATCGTGGGACTATGCCGGCTTCTATACACCGGTTTAGGAGCTGCTAATTCCTAACGGGTCTCAAAGTTCACGCCGACTCGGAGCCACGTGTTTACAAGCTAGCGAAACCACGTGTGAACTTAAACAACACGTTCAATGACAAGGTCAAAGAACGTTTTATGTTCAGGTCAAGAACAACGAAAGTGGTATAGGCACAGACCAAAATAACAAAATAGGGGGAATCGCGTTGTACAATATGAAAAATAGAAGAAAGGAATCAACACCGCCCCCCAAAGCCAGCGGGGCTTTCCCTAATCTACCAGCTCAATCCACCGCATGCAAGAAAAAGATCAACGAGGATAGCATACTTGCTCTTGCCACAAACGCTTTCCTCAATCTGCAGCATGCTCCTAGAGTAGTGAGCAACTAGCTATCTTCTACTCCTTCCAGAAAGCAGGTGCGACGTATATCCCGCCTAACCATACCCGAGGTAGCCCTTACTAATACTTCACGAATATGGCCATCACTTCCGGACTCGGTCTCCACTATGACGCATTTCTCCCAATGTCCGCGACTTGGATTTTTGCCGCTGAATAATACGAAGTCCCCAACTCGAACATCTCTGCGATTACGCATCTACTTGTGGCGTAACTGTAATCGCGAAATGTACTCTCTCAACTATCGGCGCCAAAAGGTATCCGCCAACACTTGCCCCTGTCTCCAACATCGGGTATATCGGTCGCGTATTTTGATCATATCACCTGACCATTCAATCTGTCCCTGCAACAATAACAAGTGACTTGGGGTCAGCACGTCCAAGTTTGGATCATCGTAGACAGGTACAAGTGGTCGGTTATTTAATATACGCTCCACATCAGTTGAGAAGGTAGATAAATATACGTCTGTCAACACCTTTTCGCGGGAGACCGCACTCAGTGCTCGGCGGATAGATCGTATATGACGCTACCACACTCCTCCACGGTGACTGCCATAGGGTGGGTTGAACTGCCAGTCAATCCCATGGACTATCATCCTCTTATTCTCTAGCGACTTCGGAAATTGCCGAAGTTCTAGTTCGGGTCCCACAAAGACACTACCTCTGTCGCCGAGCATTTCCTTCGGTGAACCACGCCGGTTAAAAGAGCGGGAAAGTGCCATAAGAAAAGAGTCAATCGATAAGGAATAATCTACCTCAATATGAAGTGCACGCGTCTTCAAACATGAGAAGATACATCCGTATCGCTTCCTCGATTGTCGTCCATCACGTACAAAAAGGGACCGAAATAATCTACACCAGTGGCAGTGAAGGCGTAATCGGGTTCGAATCTGCAGGGTGGTAATAGTGCCATCAGCTGTTCCGCTGGCTTCATCGACCTTGCCTTACACGACAAACGCCTACGCACAATCCTGTTAACTGCGATTGCCCCCTTGACAACCCAAAATCTCTGACGCATGACAGCTAGAACGTGTGACGTGCACATATGCCCTTCCAACTCATGGTAATACCTAATCAAGCAATGTTTCATGGGATGTCGACTTGGTAGTATGATGGGATGCTTGCGGGATTGGGACAAACCACTATTCTGCAGCCTTCCTCCAACACATATCAGTCCTCCGAGGAGTACTGGAGAGAGTTTACGCAACGAGTTGAACAAGTCCACATTCAGGGTCTTAACAGGACGTGAATTTCCGGCGACAGAATTATATAAATGCTGAAAGGCGTGTTGCTGCATGTATTGCAATAGTGAATATTCTGCTGCTCTCAGTTCATCAAGCAGCGGAGGGCGAAGTGAGAGCACGCACTTCTTATCTTTATTTGACTTTACGCGAAGGTGCAAGTTGAATCGCGTCATCCATGCTATGGCTCGTTTCAGCCTAGTCCACGAAGAATAATAAAAGCGGAGTTTGTCCAATGATAATTCTCCTAAGACGGTAATGTTCAGATCGTTGGACTCTAACTTCAAGGCCCGGTATATCTTCAGCAAAGCATTTGACGTTCATTTTTGGCCACATGTGCTCTGGGCTTTGTAGAAAGGCGGGGCCATGCAACCAAATGTCTAGAACAACTATGCGGCCACCAGCGACTCTTCTTGGTACGTGATCTGCTGGGTTATCTTGCGTTGGCACATGCCTCCACTGCGATACTTCGGTGTTCTCGTGAATGAATCTCAGCCTGTTAGCGACGAACGTCTTATATGTGGACTTTCTGTTGTTGATGTAATGAAATACGATCATAGAGTCGGTCCACAAGTATGTGCTGTCTATTTTCACACTCAGTTCCCTCGGGACGAGGCTCTTTGACCTTACAGACAAGACAGCAGCCTGTAATTCAAGTCGCGGTATGGTAACAGACTTCATAGGAGTAACACAGGATTCGCAAATCAGAAAATTACAGCATACCAGTCCGGAACTGCGTATACAACGTAAATAAACAACGGATCTGTATCTAACTTCTGAGGCGTCGGAGAAAATATGCAGCTCACTGTGATACACATCAAATCCAGTAGGCAGGAGGCATCGAGGGATTTCCAACGCCTCGACTCTTCGTATGTCTCGCCACCAACAGTCCCACTAAGTTTCCATGGCCGTATCAATTTGTTCGTGCCAACCAACTTTCCTCTCGCACAGTCGCTGTAATAATCGCTTGGGTTGGAATAGAAGTGGGGCCACAAATCCGAGGGGGTCGTAAAGTGAGGCGATGCAGGAAAGTATGCCGCGTTTAGTCGCTGGGCGTGTTGGCAAGTCGACTTTGAATCGGAAGCTATCAGTTTTGATAGACCAACACAGACCTAGCGTTTGTGCAAGCTCGCATCTTAAATATCGAGGTCAACCAGCTCGGAAGCTCGCTCGCTAATAGGGATGGCATTAAAAACTTCTGGATTGTTGCTCACCCACTTGTGTAAACGAAATCCACCCCATACAAGGCAATCGTCCACATAAAAGTTTTCCTTTACTGCAGAAACTGTCCTTTCGTCGAAATAACCTTTGTTGTCATTAGCAACCCTTCGCAGGGCATAGGCAGCGCAAAACGCGGACGAGGTGGCTCCGAACGGGTGCACGTTAAGGTGATAGACATCTGGGGATTTGTTCAGACTGCCGCCAGTGTACCACAGAAAACTGAACGCCTCCCTATCCTCCAGTAGCAAGAGCACTTGTAAAAACATCTCTTCTATATTTGCAGACAAAGCAGTTGCGTGAAGTCGAAAACGCATCAAAACGCCGATGATATCGTTTTTTCAGTTCAGGTCCGGAGAATAAGCAGTCGTTAAGGGAAAGGCCCTGACCTTTGGCAGCGCAGTCGAAAACTATACGAAACTTTCTAGGCTTTCTATGGTTGAAGACCGGATGATGCGAGATGAAGCGCAAACCCTTTGTTGAAGCAGCTAGCGACCGACTTACATACCCTTTTCTTTCGTAGGTAGTTAGGGTCTCAGCGTAGTGTCAAAGGAGGCCTTCATCCTTCAACAATCGACCTTTCAAATAACTGAGCCGTTTCTCCGCTACATTTAGGTTACTATGCGGGTTACTCCAGTTGACCTTCCAAGGCAGCGGCACATGGTAGTGGCCGTCCAATAAGCTTACAGACTGCTCTGTGGTTTTCATAATCTCCTTGTTTTCTAAGGATAGTGATTTATCTGTACTTTTAATTTCGTTGAAATCCGATTCAAACATCCTCAATAAGTGGTCCTCAACAGTAGGTTCTGTACTGAGGCAATTCGCTGATATTCGTTTGGGTCCTGCGGGAGAAGGTGGTCTGAAAATGACCCATCCCAGGGCGTTAGTTATGCGTAAGGATATTTCGGAGAGCCCCGACGTTGCTCTATAACCCAGTTGGCCTCTGGAAAATTGGTTCCTATCAAAATCGAGACGTTGTCTCCGGGAATTCGTGTGCGCTAGGTGCGTCCATTTGCTCAGCAGCGAATCATCTGGAACGGAAGCCTTGGCGATGGGAAGTGACCTGATAGTGTAGGCGTAGTCGACGTATACAACATACCCGTCATGCAAAGACTGCATGGCAAAGCTGACAGTCATAGTATCCTTGATATCGAAGCCATTTACCGAGGATACTTCTACACGCGTTGCTTCTCCCTCTATCCCAAGTTGTTTCGCCACGTTTGTTGTTATTAGATGGTACCAGATCCATTGTCCAACAGGGCATGGGTTAGCAAAGTCCCCTTTGGGCCAGTCAGCCGAACTGCTACGAAACTAAGGTAGTTCCGGGGCCCTCCAACTACGGTTGAGTTGACGTTGGCAGCCTTTGATGCCTTAATAACTATCCACTGTGTGTCGTGCAGCAGACGGTGATGTCGCTCGTTGCAATTCGATGCATCGCAACGTGTATAGGGCTGCGGCATTCAAATGCTCTATGGTTAGGCTCCAGGCAATTGAAGCATAACTTGAGGCCTCTCAGTATACTCAGTTTCTTGACCTGGGGTAGGATGCCAAACACTTCACAGTCTGAAAGGCTATGAGCCTGGGAACAGTGAGGTCAAGTCACACTGGCTTTCACAGCTACGATGTTGATGCGGGCCCTTCTAGGTCGGCGTTCTAAGCCTGGTTTGTCTATATGATTACCATATCTTTTTGTGCTGGCGATAAAACCGTAGCAGTTTGAAGCAATGGATACACTTCTGTTAAGAAAGGATACTAAATGATCAAACTCCGGCTCTGATCCCGAACGCAGTATTTCATCTGCCGCTTCAGCCCACTTTTCTTGCAAACGCCAAGTTAGACGTTCCACTATACGTTTGAGATTGGTTGAGCAGTTCAAATCCGCCATGTAATGCATCTGTCTCAATGCGAGATCACAGTTCACCATTTTCTTTATCAGCCTTCGTAAAGCACCGACATCTCCGAGAGCAGTAGACCCTCCAGTCAGAAGCTCGTTCATGAACGACTGCAATGTCGTGTGGCCTTCCGAACTGCGTCTTTAGGACATCCATGACTCTTTGATACCCTGTCTTTCCATGGGGGAACACGCAGTGTTCAATGGCCTCCTTGACTTCCCCACAGCAATAATGGAGAAGGTACATCAATTTATTGCCGTCGTCAAGCAGCCGATCAGCTACGCCCCTTTCGAACCGAATATCACGAGACTGTAAAGGACGGGTGAAAAAGAACGAACAAGATCAAATCCTCCAAAGTGGAAATGGGGGGCTGTGAGTCTTACAAGAACTGCATAGTCTCGTGTAGAGCAAGAGATAAAAGAAGAGTGAAGAAGTAAATCGTCTGATGGAACGGGCACACCTTGCCCGCAGTCATCTGTTAGCACACAATCCAGCGTGTCAGCAGAAGCCGATGCCGACCGTCTAGAAATACGTGGTTGTATTTGTTGAACGGAAGGATTACGTGGCCCGGAAACATCATTCCTCAGTTTGCCTGAAAGTGACTTAAATGGAAACGCAGAAAACCGATCCAAGGGTCCATGAACCCTCACACCTTCTGCCAAATGTAATATGCTATGTTCGTTGTACGTGAAGGCCCGCGGCTCATAAATATCGGAAAAGTTTTGTGCAACTGCGCATGTTACGCTCTAAGCAGAGTCAACATAATCACCATGGAAAATTTGGTGGGAAGATAAATATACAAAAATAAACAAATAAAGAAAAGTTCGGTTAAAATTTGTGTCAATCAAACCTGTGAGGACAACGGCCCTAAACAGACCAACAACTGTCAAAACACTATGGCTTTCCACAGCATCAAGAGGACCGCCATAGATTGATTCCAGCAATATGTTGGACCACGTCGATTTACGCGCAAAACCCCAAAAGCCTATTCTTTCAAATGAAGGTTTATCTGCAAATGCGGTACCATAAGTACAATAATAAAATGATAAAGCTTTACAAACCTCAAATCGTGGGACTATGCCGGCTTCTATACACCGGTTTAGGAGCTGCTAATTCCTAACGGGTCTCAAAGTTCACGCCGACTCGGAGCCACGTGTTTACAAGCTAGCGAAACCACGTGTGAACTTAAACAACACGTTCAATGACAAGGTCAAAGAACGTTTTATGTTCAGGTCAAGAACAACAAGAGTGGTATAGGCACAGACCAAAATAACAAAAAAGGGGGAATCGCGTTGTACAATATGAAAAATAGAAGAAAGGAATCAACAACGGCAGTGCTGTTGGAAATCACTGAGGGCGTGACTTGTACACTTGAAATGCTGCGTTAAATCAAGCGTTTATGACAATCTCCAAGGACGATGGGCTTGACCGCCAACCCAGGGTGGTCAACCCAGCAAATTTTTCGCTGCCCCCAGGCACCCAAGGCACACCAAGTGCATGTAACCAAGAAGGAATTACTTAATCATGTCTCTTGGCAGCCGTTCAAGTCGGCAGACAATGCCTAGCATTGGACCTTGAACGGAGGTTGGCGTCTGTCCTCCAGCTGTGGAAAAGTTATTGTTCTTTCTAGCCGGACTCCATGAACGACACATCTATCACATCCGGAATAACCGAGGAATCTTTCGATTTGCTTAATAAATGACTTTGCTGGTTAGCCGCAAGCAGTGCGTGGCAGATGGACAGGATCACATTCTAGATCATTGTCCAAAACCAACTGCAGTTCACTTATCGTGCCTTGCAAATAGACTTTGACGTCCATCGGTTTTGAAACATCCCAAAAGACCAACTACAAATGGCCTTGTTCCGCTTATTCCGATGCGGTTGCGAGAATTGACCATATCTGTCTCTTCGGCGACCCGTGCAAACTGACGCCATCGATGTTCAGCACAGCGTTGAACCATCTAAATTTACTGCGAATGTTAGCTGTCAACCAGGCTTTACGCAAACCGATTCGCAATCCAAAGTGTACATTAAGACCTCAGGCAAAATCTTTAGCAGTTGCCATCCTTGGTGTGCAAAGCAGAGTTCTTGGGTCCTTCGGCAAATCCGGATGGTGCCGACATAGAACGAACAGCAAAATACGCTTGTACTTGAGGGACACTGGAAAATGCGTCAGAGCATGGAGCATGTTTTTGGCGATGGAAAGCGTATGGGTTATTGGATAACGTTGCTCCTAGAACGGAACTGCTGCACCCCAGAAAGAGATATATGGCTAGAAACTATCCAAATTACTACCTTCGTGGTGTTTGGTTGGGGTTCTCTGAAGCCTGAACTGCGGCGCAGAGCTTACACTTCCTGCATTTCCGAAATTATTACTCACGTATCGGTGCTTCCACATATTGCCGCGCACATACAGCAGGCAGACTCGAGAAAGTTCACGCTTTCGGAAACTATGGCGCCTTTGCCTCTCAGCTGCACTGCTTCGATAATTCTAAGGGTATGTTAAGTACTCAGAAACCGTTGCCTCACTGTGGTGCGTTTCGTTTAAACTTATTGACGACCGTCCAAAGACTGGACGAAATATAGCAACGGACGAGCGGAAAACGACTGAGCTAGCGAGGATCGGACTTTGCTCAATGAATGACAAACTAGATCTACTGTGCATTAAAACAAAACGAGTTCAAAAGTGACTTTTTACATAGGGATCCAATATTCGATTCATTCTGTTTTCCTTATTTTGAGAAAGCACTTATGTAAAATTTACTGCATATACTGGATGCCATATACTATATATCTTATATATACCNCCTTCTCATCCTCTCTTTTCCTCAAGACTAACAGGTACAATCTGATCACGTCTCATTGCCTACCTGTCTACCTCCCTCACACTTTACATATATATATATATATATATATATATATATATATATTACTATCTATGCCTGACGGCTGTCAGTCACCGATATCCACCGGTGGCCATGTGCTTACTGGGGTGATATACAAATTTGCTTACTGGCATTTGGCTTATGAACTTCGAAGTCCCTTCTGCTTTTCATCCACAGAAATTGTGGCGAACCATACCTTCGGAAAGGCAGCATACCCTGGTGCTTTCAACGCGTGCATATTGCAATAACGAATGGTTCACTGGAATCTACTGTAGGACATGCCACGGGCCCGTTGGAGTTTTTCGCTGATTGGGTGGTCAGACGTCCAATTGATAATTGACTCTTCTGGCCCGTGTGACATGCACCCCGTGGAGACACCGTGGACCAGGCCTGATGCTATTACCGCAACCTCGTAAAGAATTTCTCGTTAGTTCATCCCATGAAAATTGGACTTGCATGATAAATACCACGTTTTCGACTATATAGTTATACATCATCACCATTCAGCGACGACACAATTGTGTCAAAAGCACTCATCACATGCATGTAAAGACCTTGTACGTCACTGGGGATTATGCTTTAAAAGACGTTATACCTTAGGCAAAGACGGAGTGTGACTGGAATAAACACTATTTGTTGAAATCCTGCGAGCCTTTCGTAAAGTCCTCACAGGTCAAAAAAAATGAAAAATCGAAAAGTTGTGGTGATAGTGATATTCGCTCACTTCGAAGCTGCTCTTCTCCCTACGCTGGACTTCCTCTGAATTGGTCAATTTAGAGAATGTATCTCAGGATACATTAAGAAACGGATTAATGCTAGTCCATTACAGGACTAATGTCAATCTGTTTCTTTCGAAGTCCAGTTGCGCACTTCCTGTAATAGAGGACAGCTACAGCTGGACGCGTTGTGTTGGTTTTGTGCTGGGCCGTCCGGCGTAATCGCTTCTGCTTGATTTGATGTCTGCTGATTGCCGTCTCTGCACAGTTAATTCGGCAACGCCTTCCAGATGGTCTCAGGGAAAATAGGCCCATCACTTCCCGCGTACTGTAACTGCCTACGCTCCAGAAGAATGGATCTGAATATGCTGTTGCAGTTTTACCACTGACTAAAAGCTCATGTTGTAGTGACCGTTGCTTGATTGAACATGCAGGTCGGTGGAATTAGCGCTTCTCAGGATCCCTTGTGGTCTTATTGGTGGAGTAGACATCTTGACTAGGTTCTTGTTTGTATGTAGCTAAGAAGTGGCGTGCGCACAAGATATTTTTCGGGCGAATGTAAAGTTTATTTCGGCAAAGTTATCGCAGAATCGTAGCCACTACATTCTGCGATGAACTCAGTGTATGATCATACACTGTGTAATCAATGTAACGTATGAAAGTTTCCGATTTATCTAGACCTTCAGGTTTGATTGAGTTTATGTAAGCTTTGACGGTACAAAACAAATGAGTCCATCGTTTCATGGTTTCTGATGACGGAAATATGATCTAATGAGTGAGGGTCAGCGCTGAAAACCGTGGGTCGGGGAATATGATCCATACCTTTATTAGACAATTAAATTATTGCGAGGGTCAGGTGGTTCCAGGTCGAGATTAGAAGGCAGGTAGAACAGAATGACGTAGTGTACACCTTAACTGTCTAATAGTGATGGTAAGTGAGGTTAAAATATGGAGTGCCGAACCACTTTTTGCCGAAAATAGTGGCGTTTCTGTATATAATTTACAGTGGCGCAAGCAATAGCTGACCAGCCTTTGATGTGGCGGGTGGGTGTGAAAGTGTTCACGTAGAATCTGGTTTCTATCAGTGCGACCTTCCAGGATGGGCTCCTCATGACCACCCCGTGCATGGTTGAAGACGCTGCAAGACATGGTTGATGAAACTGGTACTATTGTCAGCTTACGACCTAAAGCTGCCACCTTGACGTGGTGGCCAAAGTGAGCAGCCAGACCAAGAGCAGCGGGACCCCGTACTACGAGTAATCGTGCTACGAGGCGGTCTGTGGGTAAAGTCGTACTGTTCTCTGCGACAGGAATGTGAAGGCAGTAAGTTGTTTCTCCCAAGCGACCAGCATGTCCATATTTATGGAAGCAGCGATGCTGCCTTCCCCCGAGGAAGGACCGGTTAAAACAGGTC
>NW_008751704.1:1305644-1310459 GCF_000715545.1 Opisthorchis viverrini | reverse complement strand
GGGCAGGGTCCCAAAGAAAACCCTACATTCTCCCACTGCCTCGTGGGTCGGACTTTTGAGTCAGAGGCTAGGGTCAGGGTCCCCGAACAAAACCCTACGTCATCCCACTGCCTTGTGGGTCAGACTTTTGAGTCGAAGGCTCAAGGTGGGGTACCTCAACCAAACCCCCTTCCTCGGCCTGGGCAACCGGGAAGTATCATTTGCCCGCGCAGTTCAGCGTCCACCGATGTCCCTCCCCAACCCCTTCCCACTGCACAAGCAAACGTCGCTGGGCCATTTGACTGTCAGTCATCTGACCGAAGGGCCTTATGCTCCACGCTGCCTACAAACCTTAAACAAAATAACACCTTTCTAAATCCACGAGATCCTTTCTATATAGGAGCTTTTAACGTCCGTACTCTATGTCAAATTGGCAAACAGGCAATGCTTGCTGAAACCTTGTACTCCCTTAAAATTGATGTATGCTGTGTCTCCGAAACACGCATACAAGACCCGAGCGTGGTTCTGCATCTCAGAACGCCAAGGATGAACTCAGCTCTTTCACATTTCTCCCTCCGTGTGTCTGGTGACCCAGAAGCGATGACTCGTGGAATATATGGCGTGGGAGTTGCACTCAGCCCCAGAGCTGAACGCGCTTTGCTGGATTGGATCCCAGTGAACAGTCGTCTCTGCGCCGTCCGGTTATCCAGTTCAATCAAGCTCAATGCCTCGCGGCATAAAAAGCGGTGCCTGTTTGTCGTGTCGGCTTATGCCCCGACGGACTGCAGTTCTGATGCGGAGAAGGATACTTTCTATCGAGAGCTATCCAGGCTCATTCGTCAGGCAAAAAGCACTGACATTGTGATCCTTGCAGGCGATTTGAATGCTCAAGTAGGTCGTCTGAGCTCCTTGGAATCACATTTGGGTGGTCGATTCGGAGTCGATGCTCGCCGAACAGACAACGGGGATCGCCTCCTTCAGTTGTGTGCTGATCACGAACTGTTTCTGGCAAGTACGAACTTTCAACATAAACGTTCGCACCGCGTAACCTGGCGGCCGCCAACTACAAATCAACCGTGGACCCAGTTGGACCACGTGGCCATCAGTCACCGGTGGAGAGCCACAATTCAAGACTGCCGTTCCTTCTGGGGCACACCACTTGATTCCGATCACGCCATGGTGCGCGCACGCCTGACAGTTCGTTTCCCTTCAGGCCCTCGCAAGTCGGCAAGAAACGTGCCAATCCACTATCTTCGAAGAACTGCCATAGCTCAACAGTATCGATCTGAGCTAGCCCAACAACTCTCCACAGTAAAACAATACTGTGGTGGCAGTGAACATGTGGACGAAGCGTGGCAAAATGTGAAAGGAGCCATGCTAGCGGCGTTCAGTGCTGCCTGCCCGACTTCTCCAATTCGACCACGGGACCACTGGATGTCGTCGAGGTCGTTATCCATGATTGATGCCAGGAAAGCCATACCAGCAGGCAACGAGTACGACGGTGCACGCAAATCCCTCAAACGCCAAATAGTGAAGAGTCTAAGGAAAGACCGAGAGCTCTGGTGGACATCGAAAGCTCGGGAGATGGAGAAGGCTTTTGCTACGGGAAACAGCCGTGTCCTTTATCAACTGATACGATCGACTGGCCCTAGGAAAGCGACGGTCAGCGAAACGATAAGTGAAAAAGATGGCTCAATAATTCACTCGCAGAAACGCCGACTGGGAAGACGGGCCGAACACTTCGAAAAGCAGTTCAGCTGGCCCCCTGCAACACAGCCTGTGGAGATAGTGCGTACGGGCGAATAGAATGCAAACCTTGATCAACTTGAAGAAGAAATAAGGTACAAAATAGCCGTACTGAAACGTGAGAAGGCACCAGGACCGGAAGGTCTGTATCTAGCCCTCTTCAAAGAAGGCGGAAAACCCCCGGTGACCCACCTTACAAAGCTTATTGTTATTATGTGGGACGAAAAGACGGTGCCTGCAGAATGGGACATGTCGACAGTTATCCCTACCTTCAAAAAGGGTATGCGGACGCTATGTGAAAACCACCGTGGCATCAGCCTGTTAGCTGTGGCATCGAAGATGCTCTCTGGTCTTATCCTCCGAAGGTTATCTGGACACAGAGATAGGCAGATCCGTGAAAACCAAGCTGGGTTCCGTCCTGCAAGAGGTTGCATCGATCATATCTTCACCCTCCGACAGATTCTGGAACAGCGACACTGCTTCCACCAACCAACAATGGTTGTGTTTCTCGATCTGAAAGCTGCCTTTGACTCTGTGGACCGCCAAGCACTATGGCAGTGTCTGTGGAGCAAAGGTGTCCCTCATAAATTCTTGACCCTCATTAAGGTGCTGTACACCAACTCCCGCGACCGTGTAAAGGTCTACGGGAAGCTCTCTCCTGAGCTCACCACATTAAGCGGTGTCCGACAGGGCTGTCCTCTTTCACCTTTCCTCTTCAACTTCGTCACTGAAAAGATCATGGGAGACCCACTACCAGCCTCTAATGCCTGTAGAGTCGAAGTGCTCCCTGGGCCTCCGCTCATAGACATCGAGTACGCACACGACATAGCTCACCCTCGATATGTGAACTGATCATACTGCATGGGTTGCGCTGGCTTGGCCACGTGCTGCATTTGCCAGTCGACCGACTTCCTCGAAGGGCCCTTTTCGCACAACTACGTGAAGGGAGAAAGAGAGCCAGAGGCGGTCAACTAAGGACATGGCAGCGAAGTATGAAAGCCGTTACCAGCAAACTCAGCTGGGCTGGCCACTGCCGTCTTCCTGGATGGGGGCCCCGAGACGGACCACTTCCATGGCTACAGACATTTGCAGACATGGTCCAGTCGCGCCCTCAATGGCGCTCGTGCATCCAAGCTATTGCCTTCAATGCATAGCTCCTTTTCCAACCCCCCCCCCACTTGACAGCCCACTGACATTGCTGGATTTATGCACCAATTTATCAGCTCCCGCCTGCAATGCGCAGCTATTTACACCTGCCCCCCCTAAACCATCGGTGAACGAAACTGCGGCGGCTACAACCACTGTACGACGAGTACGCGGTTATTACAGCTGACAATGATGATGATGGTGATAATCAGTTTATGTCTTGTGTTTGAATGATTGTCTGGAAGTTTAGACGCTTTGGAATGATTGTGGTAGACTTACATCAGGTTCTTTCACCATCCACTTCTGTTCGTTTCTTCATAATGAGGCCTTCAAATAGATTATGACTGCACGGCAACGAAGAATCAATATCCCGACCTAAAGCTGCCACCTCGTCGTGGCGGTCGGGCTTGAGTGCAGCGATGATCTCGCGGACTACACTGGCTTGGACTTCGTTCCACAAAGTGCAACCATGCCAGAAAGGCCAAAGGAAAGCAGTCAGACCAAGAGCAGCGAGACTCCATACCACGAGGCGGTCTGTGGGTAAAGCGTACTGTCCTGTGATAGAAGTGTAAAGGCAGTGAAGAAAAGAAGAAAAGAGAAAGTGTTCAGCTGTAGCACCCTTCCGGTGCCTAGCTGCCATGCCACCCGAAGGAAGCACGAGGGCTGGGATACTGCCAGGTTGCCCAAGCCTAGACAGGGGAAGTCGAGGGGCGGAGGTCGGGTTCGAACCACGGATTCGAGCCACCAGCATGTCCATATTTATGGAAGCAGCGATGATGTCAAAACCGCGACGAAGGACGGGTTAAAAAAGGTCGGCCCTAAAAACCGCACACTCCGATCGTCCAACGGCTGACCGTAACGCTGTGTGCAACAGTCCCAGGAGAGAGACAGCAATGCCTTATTTACCGCGCCCCAGAGTTAGGCCAACACTCTGCAGCCGACTACGTTAGATCATTGAATCCTCAGCTCCGGGCAGGGTCCCCAAAGAAAACCCTACTGTTCGCTGCCTTGCGGGTTAGGGCAGGGTCACCGAACATACCCCTACATCCTCTCGCTGCCTTGTGGGTCAGACTTTTAAGTCAAAGTTTCAAAGTGGGGTGGCTCAACCAAACCCACTTCCTCGGGTTGGGCAACCGGGAACTGTCATTTGCCCGCACAGTTCTGTGTCCACCGATGTCCCTCCCCAACCACTTCCCACCACACAAGCAAACTTATTCGACCGTCACGACTGATGGCCTTATATACCCCGCTGCCTATTAGCAATAAACAAAATAATACCCTTCTGTGAAGGAGCCTGCAACGTGTGTACTCCACTTCGAATTGGCAAACAGGAAATGCTTGCTGAAACCTTATACTCCCTTAAAATTGATATGTACTGTATCTCCGACGCACGCACACAAGATCCAAGCGTAGTTATACATCTCAAAACGCCAAGGACGGACTCGGCTGTTTCACATTCCTGTGTCCGCTCATGGCGAGGAGTATTACTCAGCCGCAGAGCTAAACGCGCTTTGCTGGATTGGATCTCAGTAAACAGTCGTCTTTGCATTGTCCGTTCATCCAGCTCAATCAGGATCAATGCTTCTTCACATGAAAGCAGTGTCTGTTTATGCCTTAACGGACTGCACTTCTGATGCTGAGATGGATGCTTCCTGTCCAGAGTTATCCAGTCTCATTCGCCAACCAAGAAGCACTGACATTGTGATCCTTGCCTGTGGTGGCAATACTGTTACGAATACAGTATCGATTCTGATTGAAAGCTGAAAATAAGGCGAAAGCATGGTTAATACAAAACGATAATGTGAGCACAAAGAATATTCATGACATTCACCCTGTCCGTTGGATTGTTTGTAGAGGGATAAATTGGGTACAGGTATTGGATGAATGATTGTAAAAATCTAATGAGTAATAATGAGTGTGGTTAGGCTTCTCGATTTCTTAAAA
>NW_008751704.1:1280989-1303441 GCF_000715545.1 Opisthorchis viverrini | reverse complement strand
TGACTGGTGTCTTGTTTGCAAGTTTGTAGAAGATGGCGAGCATAAATTATATTCTTTGGACGAACGTACAACTTTTCAAGTGCACTGATAGCTGATTCGTAATCTGGACAGTCAGCGATATAAACGTATACAGGTGCATCCACAAAATGGATCAGAGTTTCGAGTTTATTTAGATTGGGCGATTCGACAGTGCCCAGAAACGTTTGGAAGGTTCGGAACCAATGATTCTGGAGAATTAGGATCTGCGTCGAAACACTTGGGTCGCAGCAGCGGTTCCATTGTATTCTTAAACAAGTAAATTCTTACGAATAGAATATCGATTCTGATTGAGCGCGAGAACAAGAATGAATGGCGCTTTACTTGTCTAAGAATAGACGTGCATAAGCTGAAAATGAAGGCGAAAGCATGGTTAATACAAAACTATAATGTGAGCACAAAGAATCTTTATGACAACTACCAAGTCGGTTATCTGAGCTCACCTCAGGTCATCGCAAGTCAGCCAAAAGCATGCCACCATCATCGAAGAACTACCACAGCCCAACAGTTTTGATCTGAACTCGCTCAACAACTCTCCACAGTAAACCAATACTGTGGTGGAAGTGAGCATATGGATGAAGCGTGACAAAATGTGAGGGGAGCTATGTTGGTGGCGTTTAGTGCTCTGTCCGACTTTTCCAATTCGACCACATGACCAGTGAATGCAGTCGAGATCACTATCCATGGCTGGTGCCAGGGAATCCATACCAGCAGGCAACGAGTACGACGGCGCACGCAAATCCTTCGGACACCGAATAGTGTACAGCCTAAGGAAAGACCAAGAGAAGAATAGTTAGCGGGCCTCCTGCAACACAGCCTGTGGAGATAGTGCGTACGGGCTAATAGAATGCAAACCTTGATCAACTTGAAGAAGAAATATGGTACGAAATACCCGCACTAAAACGTGAAAAGCACCAGGACCCGAGGGACTGTAATCAACCCTCCCCAACGAAGGCGGAGAATCCCTGACGACCCATCTAACTGTCATGATTATATAAACCATACCTTTGCACAGACCATTAACTCGTAATTCCCACTGTATATTTTCGGCTCATTTACTACCATTATTGGACTATCCAGTCGTACATTACGCCCTTCCATTCTGTCTTCCTTCTAATCTCGTCCTGGAACTACTCGACTCTCGCAACGCTAACAAAACGAATTGGCGCCATATGGAGTGACGTGACTTCGGAATGGGGCATGTCGACAGTTACCCCTGTCTCCAAAAACGGTACGCGGACACTGTGTGAAAACCACCGTGGCATCAGCCTGTTAGCTGTGGCATCGAAGATGCTCTCTGGTCTTATCCTTCGAAGGTTTGCTGAACACAGAGAGAGACAGATCCGTGAAAACAAAGCTGGATTCCGTCCTCCAGGAGGATGCATCGATCACATCTTCACCCTACGACAGATTCTGGAACAGTGACACTGCTTCCAGCAACCAACAATGCTTGTGTTCCCTGGTCTGAAAGTTACTTTTGACTCTGTAGACCGTCAGGCGCTGTTGAGCAAAGGTGTACCCCAGAGATTATTGACCCTCCTTAATGCGCTGTACGCCAACTACTACATCCGTGTGTAGGTCTACGGTATGCTCTCTTCTGAGTTCACCACGTCAGATGGTATCAGACAAGAATGTTCTCTTTCACCTTCCATTTTTAGCTTCATCACTGATACGATAATAGATGACTCACTATCAGTCTCTAGTGCCTGTGGGGTCGTATTACACCCGGGGCGTCCGCTCAGATACCGAATACGCAGACGGCTTAGCTCTCCTTGGATCTGACCCCTTGGTAATCCAAACAATTTTAAATAATTTAAGTAATTCCCTCTCACGATTTGGCATGCATTTCACATCACCAAAGTGCAAAGTGCAACTGCAAGACCGGGTAGGCTCGAACCCTAACCTCATGCGTGTGGATGAGCCGATTGGGGTAGTAGACAGGTTCGTCTACCTTGACAGCTGTATCAGTCCCGGCAGTTCGTGAAAGGTGATATTTTCATGCGGATTGAAAAGTCCATAGCAGCCTTTATGGCGCTGCACCACCTGTGGCTTAGGTGTGACATCGGTTCAACTGTCAAGAGTCGAGTTTACGATGCTTCGGTGCGATCCATATTGCCATACCGAGTAGAAATCTAGCCACTGCGCGAAGAGGACTCAAAAGACTTCCAGTTTTTGACCATCGATATCTTCATAGCGTTGCTCGAGTCTGGTGGGAACGCCGGATAAGCAGTGCTGAATTACATCGAATGGTTTTCGGAAGAAATAACTCACCCACGATGGATGAACTAATCACACTGCACAGGTCGCTCTAACCAGGACACGTATTGCGTATGCTAGTCGACCGACTTCGTCGAAAGGCTCTTTTCGCACAACCACGTGGAGGATGAAAACCAACCATTGGAGGTCAAACAATGGATTGACAGAAAAGTATGGAAGCCACCACCATCAAACTCAGCTGCGCTGGTCGTTGCCGTCTCCTTGGATAGGGACCCCGAGACGGGCCACATCAATGGCTTGAGACATTATCAGGCACGGCCCAGTCGCGTCCTCAATGGTGCTCGTGCATCCAAGCGGTTGCCTTCAATATATAGCTTCCTTCCAAATCCCCCCGCTTAACAGTCCACTGACAGTCCTGTATTTAGGCACCAATCTAACAACTCCAGCCGGCAACGCTCAGCTATCTATCCTATTTCCCCAGATCATCGGTGGACAAAACTGGCAGCTACAACCACTGTACGACAAGTACCAGGTTCTTAAAGCTGATGTTCTGTCAATGATGATGTTCTACGCCTATTTTTTGTTGTTGAATGTAAACTTTTGTTATACCCACTGGTTTTTCCCATAAAACAGGTTAGTGAATGCACTCTTCTCGTTCCAGCTCCGGTGTTACGTGCTTTCCATCAGAACATTGCGTTGCTATGTCAGTCTCCTTGTCGGAAGTAAGCACCACTGCATAGGCTAATTGGGCTCTGTAGCGCATCAAACAGCGCAGCGTGGTTCTGACAGACCTCGATGGTTTGCTTGTCAATGCAGAGAACTTCAATCAAGTAGCCTATGTTCATTTTTAATTAACCTGCTTCTCTTAGGTGTTTATTCAACGTATCGACCCCGAATGGATGACTACCACAATTAACCGCGTAGTCAAGAGCGAAGTCCACCTGCAGAAGTTGGTTCAAGTGTTGATCAGATTCATCACTTTTGAACTGCATCCGCAGTGGACCTATCACGCACTCGCATGGTTAAAGCACCTACTTCTCTCGCCTTCGTCACCCCGATTCCCACTTAGCTCCAGCTTACTTCAGGCTTGTCAGCCTCTTCTTTCCTATGCGGCCGAAGTTTATGGTCTCCAGGACCTTTACACCCAAGCTGCCTTACGTGGCACGATTACAGAGAAGTGGTCGGAGAAGATCGCAATGGGGCATGTCGTTCCTCAAAGATTCTGTTACTCTGGTTTGGTTGGGATTCCGTCCACATGTTATGTCTATGTGGATGGTGAGTTGTCATTGCTTTTATGCACCTTTTTCCCTTCCACTTTAATATTCTTCCGAGTAGTGTTTGTAGTTTCTCAGGTGTAACACTATTTCGGTGCCAAGCTGACGTACCACCCGATGGAAGCAAGAGGGCTGAGGTAGTGTCAGGTTGCTCAAGCCCAGACAGGAGCAGTCGAGATGCTGAGGTTGGGTTCGAACCATGGACCTTCCGGTTGCTCACCAACCATTGAGCTATCTCGAGCTCATATTCTTCTCAGGCGGTCCGATTAATGTGTTTGGATGATTCTCGTCTTTGTCGTTTAATAGCTGCACGGTTTTTACGCCTCTCCAATGTTATGCACGCAGTGGGTTCCTTAAATTAAGCATCACTACAGTTGCTTTTCAGCAGATGACTGTTCGAACCTCCCAACTATAGTCCAGCGTCGTTTCGTTAGGTCAGACCGACTGACCGTGGCCAGACAATACCTGTGTTCTGGGGTGCAACAAAAGTATGACAATAGGTGTAGGCGTTAATAATAAACCTTGTTATCTTCTAACTCTAACCTCAGGCCTAAGTCTTTTAAGCCACTTGATTATAATGTCGTCACAGTATCACAGCGTAAAGTTAACCTTTGATTATTGAACAATGAGATATCGATTGAAGTTCGTGAAGCAAACAGGCCCATTAAGGTATCCGTTATCTTGCGGTTTGACCGTGAATTGGTTGCAGACAGCTTGCCTATTCGTTCTGCTTGTATGCACCGATATAGGTTGCCAGCCCCCTTTCCCGTTTCTCCACGTCTAAATCCTTGGCATGTGTGTGCTGCTCCGCGGAACTTCTTAGTAGGTCATGGTTCTAATATAGTAGTAGTAATATAGTAATATAGATGTGGTTCGACTGCTCGCTCCAGAGAACGAGTACTTCTAATCTGGCGATTTTTGCGGGAAGCTTATAGCACAGAGTGAGTACTTATCTTGTTCGATAACCGCTTGAAAGATGTAGCATCTTCTCATCACTTACAGCAAACATGCCAACCAGCTACGCAAACTGTGTTTTCTAACGTTATCACTACAAAATTGGCTCTTCTCTTTTGGATCACCACGGAAAGCCATGCCAACCGGAAACGAACCCTAAATGTAGGGTGGTCATTAGTTATCAGCGCAAGGCCATCGATCACCTTAAATGCCGCATAGCTAGCTCATCCTTTCTTGCAAGGCATAGTAATGGAATGATGATGGTTTAATAACATAATAAGTATGAATTCACTCTCTTCAGGGAGGTAGGCACAGATGGTTGACCTGGCGATGTGCATCCAAATAAGTTTGTACATCACGAATGTTCATTTAATATGCTCTAAGTATACTAAGTGTAAACGCTACTTGGATGAATATTTATCGCTTATTCTTGAATTCCCTTCCGACCTTAAGCTATCACCTGTTTTGGTGGTCTCAGTGCTTCAATGATCTTCGTGCTACATCGGCTTGAACTCTTCCTAACGGCTCGACTATATCAGGAAGGTCAACGGGGAGTAGCTCGATAAAGAACAGCGAGTCCCCTTACTATAGGAAATCGTATTACGATGTGGTCTGAAGGTAAATTCGTACTGTCCTCTGCGATACGCGTGTTCAGGCAGTAAGGTGTTTCCTTCAAGCGACCTGCATGTTCATCTTTATGGAGGCAGTGATGTTGCCTTCTCCCAAGGAAGGGCGATTTGGGAAAGATCAGTTTAGGCAAATATCCGGCTAAGTGGGTCAGATTGTTGGTTGTGGGATAGACCCCCTGTCGACCATGCTTTTGAGGCAGAGGCTTAAATTGGAGACGTCAGACAAACCCCCTTTTAATGCTAGACTAGGCAAAATATCATCGTTATCCTCAGAAACAGCAACATCAGTGTTGACACTGGTGCTTAACTGCCGTACAACCGTAAGGTCCATCTAATCATATTTAAAGCCTTAGGGTTCAAAGAGAAAAGGAATGGATGGACGGGACCTAATCCTGGCCCAGTCGAGTATTCTGAGGTGCCTGCACCTCTAAGCGCTCAATCAGACAATCTATAAAGAAGCTGATAACACGACCGCTACTGACATCGATCAGCCGCCATTTCTTACAACGTCTCCAGTCAAGCACGAGAGGATCACGGGGACACCTTGTCTCACGTCATCTGTCCGCAGAGGCCACGTCTCGTAGCCATACACCAAAACATCCCTTACCATAACCTAGTACACGCGACTCCTAAGGCCCAGTGATATGCATTTTTGGCGTCAGCAATCATGCAAAATGGCAAAAGTGACTCGAGCCTCTGAAATTCCTGCACTGACTCCATCGCGCACATTTCCATCAGAGCTAATACAACTACCGAGGTATGTGAGATTCTCCACAACCTCCGGTGTTCCTCTTTGAATTCTAAGGGGTATGTTAAGCGACTGTGCGTTCTGAAGTATGGCTTTGCATCTTTGAAGGTGCTAAGCTCATGCTGGAAGATGGTATGACAGTGCTCGGTCTGTCAAACAGGGCTTGTGCATCGCCTTGGTCTTCAAAGATGAGGACGGTGTCTTCTGCACAATGTTCTCACCGGCAACAATCTGAACACCGGGGTTTTCGAGACCTTCCAGCACTCGCACCATTATTTCATTGATGGTGGATTTGAACAAGAACGGAGTGTAAATTCTTGTTGGACACCACTTTTTTTAGGGGGGATTTGGGAGAACTCACCATACACCCACATGCTTAGAGGTGTGTGAATATAGGAATCGGTTTAAGTTCACAAACTCCTGGGGTGTACCCTGATGAGCGAATGTTCTTAATAGCACTGACCGATTGACAGAATGAACGCAACCTTGAAGTCAAGAAATACCAAGATTATGGGTCGTCTGTACATGTGAGGTCGCTCTACACCTGACGGAGTGTGAACATGTGGTCAGCACAGCCTCTGTACGGTCGAAATCCCGCTTGATTCTCACGAGTCAAGGCTTCGTTTGCCTCCGTAAGGCGACAAAGAGACAATGATGGCAGAAGCCTCGTCACAACAGGCGTCAAACTAACGCCTCTGGTTACTACACTCACTTCGAGTGCCCTTTTCGAAAATGGGCACCACTATCGATTCACCCCAGTTGTCTGGGATGATTTTCTCCCAGATAGACCCAAACAGGCTAGACAGGCACTGACTGAGGAATCCACAGCCATCCTTGAAAACATCATCATCATCATCAAAGACAGCAATATCAGTGTTGCCACTGATGCTTCACGGCCTTAATCCTTGAAAACAGCAAGTGGAATGTCGTCAGGAACAGCAGCATGGTGACGCTTGAATAGAGATGTACACTCGGACACTCGTGAGGTTGAAGGCGGCTGCATATCCACGGCCCACCTTTCTGTTGACGACCAGGATTCCGGAATGGGAATGGCAGGTGGCCAACTGAATTGCTGTTCGAGGTACTGTGCCTAGCGATCCAAAAGTTTTGCTTTGCTAGATATCTAACAGCCATTGTGGTTCCTGACAAGAGGCTTGCAAGGACTAGTTGAATGAATCAAGTGAAACAGCTTGCGGACTTTGCCATCACCCTTTAATCTTGCATTTCTTTGGCCTTTTGGGTCCACAAAGCCTCTCGGTCTGCATGACATCCCCTCGTATCGGGTGATGCGTCGGGTTGAGTTGCGGTTGCAGTCAGGATCCTCCAGCAAAAACGCGGTCCTATCAGGGATCCACTGTTTGGATGAGATTGGCTGGGTTGTACCACAAACAGAGTCCCCGTCTCTGGGTAACGCTTTGGATATGTTTTCCCAGTGGTCGTTGATATCCTATATCCGACCGTCCTGCAGGCGTTTGACTAGCCGGTTTGATTTCTGAGTCCACTAGCTTCTCAATGGCTAAGCAAGGTGTAGATCTGAAAATCGCAATGCAAAGCAGTAGCGTAACTCTGCCTCGCGTCTAATGGAAGGTGCACCTTCTTGAGGTTTACTACAGAGCCTGCGGAAATGCTTTGCAGCAGTCGGAGAAGACGCGTAAGTATGCCCACCAAGCCGATGGTGTTTCAGAGCGGAAAATCAGATTAGTAAACCAACCAACCACTTTCTCAATTACCCAAAACGTCATGCGTCGCAGACCATAAATATCTGTACCAGAGCCGGCCTCACTGTTTAACGTTCAACATCATCCTTTCACCTGCCCGTTTTAGTAGCTCTCCACTGATATGTAAAAATGACCTTTTTTCATTGCAGGTCGAAAGAGGAGACAATATATCGATGAACTTTTTCTAAACTGGCACAACAAACCTAGAAACGACTGTTCTCTTTTTTCATATAACGTAACCGCTCCCAAGATCTTATCTTAATAACCCAAAGATTATATCCTAAAAGTTTCAATAAAGCCCACGCTATATCATTTTTTGTTGTTTTACTTCCCACTTAGATTCGGACGATGAATCCAATGAACGACAGGCAAGAACGTCTAAACGACAAAAGCAGAAAAACAATGCAATTGGAGAAGTTCAGCTAGCATCATGCTATTTGAAGCCAGAGGATTCCTCTGGCAGTGACGACACGAATACGGACGAATACATGAGCGAGCAGGAGGATGAAGATGCCGCTGATGATGCACTTGATGAGACCAACTATGATTCCGACCATGGAGTGTTTGACGTTAACGAAACAGGCTCCTCTGATGAGACATCCATCCATGGTTCCCACAATCACATTCCGGATCCTGATGATTGGATTAGCGATCCTATTGATTCCAGTCTTCTGTTCCAAAACCGGGCATCCAAGGGAGACGGTCATCCGAAGGAAGAACATTCTGATGAACCACCGAATGAAACAGATAAAGTTAGTATGTTTTGCCCTCTTAGTACTTAGAAACTATAGTTTGTGTAATAGCCTGTTTTGGAAATCAGATCTGCTTCGTGGCGTACCCCATTTCCGTAAATTCCACTGCGGAACGACGTGGACCGCAGTTCCTCATGGAAGATCATTGATGGCACTTTTACACAGGCTGCTGAGTAGCAGTGTCATCACAAGTTTCGGTTTATTGATTGAACAGTTTGGCGAACGAAGTATATTAATGTCTTCCAAAGAGATAGCCCCTAAGGTGAGGGGGGCCGTTTACCACAACAAACCCTCCCCCTGGATTTTTTGAGTGTGATTGTCTCCTTAAAGACAGCAGTTATTCCCCTCAAGAGCGTTCAATTACGCTCCCTTATAGCGCTGGTCTGTCTTTGGAACTGGTGGCGTATTGATTATTACACTTTTTTTGGGTCCGTTTCATTCACAGAGAAGTGGGTTACTACCATCATTCTCATTATCACTGACAGCAACATCAGAGAAAAACACTGGTGCTTCACTACCATACAACCGTGTTAATTTATTTAATTAATGCCTTATAATGTGAAGAAGAGAATGGATAGGAGAGGGACCTAGGGCTAGCCTACCACAAGCATCCGATGATGCCTACCCCTCCAACACCTCTTCAAGTAATCTGTATAGAAACTGATACCACAAGCGCCACTGACATCGGCTAGCCGCCATATCACTCATTCCAGTTAGGCACAGTGGGTTGGGTCACCTGAACCCCACTCTTGAAGGCGAACAGCCCCAATAAGGCCCAAACATCTCGTAACACTTGTCAGTCCTTTCCGCAATGTCGTATGCTGTCCGTCTTTAGGTTTCCGCCACTCCGAATTAAGCACAGAAGACAATGCTCTTTTCGGCAGTTGGCAATTCGGCATGCCTATTTTGTAGCCCAGTCACTTCGGCTTGCAGCGCTGAATGTGTTCTCTGAGTGGAGTGCCGTCTGTTTCACCTACTTCCTGATCACTTCTTTCCGAGTTCGATGGTTTCAGGCAGTTTCAACCATAGTCCTGACACGTCGCTAGTCAAAGACCTGAAAATGCCTCATATCCTCCCTAAGTGCACATGTTTCACGAGCAAGCTGGTTTGATGGTTAGAGCGCTAGTTTACTGTCTGAATAGTTCATGGTTAGAACCCAACCCCTGCCTCTCGACTCTCCCTGTCTAGGCTTGGGAAGCCTGGCATTATCCCAGCCCTCGTGCCTTCTTCGAGTGGCATGCCAGCTAGGCACCGAAAGGATGTCACGGCTGAACGATTTTTTACACGTTGAGGAGCCGAACGAGTATATGAAAGGGAGAGGTGAGAGGCGCCAGGTGTAGTCTTTTTTCACTTGCCTGTCCCACTTTATGCAGCAAGTAAGGCGATCCGGGTGATGACTCAACTCGACGATCGATGTGGGATGAGATCACATATCACTGTGCAGTTTGTAGTGGCTTACGGCCCTATGGAGTCTCTAGTGAACAGAGCAAATTACTAATGTAAGTCAGATACAAAGTCACAAGGAGAAGAATCCAAGTAAATCTTGACTCACAGTTCAAAATAGGAGATTCCGTAGTTCCGTATTCCTTTGAACCACCACACCAAGAATAGCTGTATCTTCCTGGTATTCCAGATCTCCGTTGACCGAAATATTAACCCACAAGTGTGAATATATTAGTCCAGTGTTTGTAGCTAAAATGTTTGTTCACGCTTAGTGTTAGTAGCAGTCAATTATAGCCAACCGGCGGTCACAACAACAGCCACTCAGCAAAAGTTTCAAAGTCACGTTGGAGCCAACAAGCGGGCGGCCATCATCATCATCATCATCGTCAGCTGTAAGAACCGCATACTCGTCGTACAGTGGTTGTAGCGCCGCAGTTTCGTTCACCGATGATTTGGGGGGAGGGGGGGAGGTTCCTGCACATTGCACGCGTGAGCTGGTAAATTGGTTCATAAATCCAGTACTGCCAGTGAGCTGTCAAGTGGGAGGGGGTTGGAAAAAGAGCTATGCATTGAAGGCGATAGCTTCGATGCACGAGCGCCATTGAAGGCGCGGTTGGGCCATGTCTGATAATCTCTCTAGCCATTGATGTGGCGGTAGCGGTTGTATTTCAGTACAGCGATGCGACTGATAATGATAGGAAAAAGAAGATGATACTGAGCATGAAAAAGAGCAGTTTACAAGTGCTAAAAGTTCGTCGTTGTTCGTGAGTTAGAGTACTGCCACGGCGTACAGACCTAGATTGGAGGACGGTTAAGCCTTGAACTCGAGCTTCTGGCTTAAGATCTTCTCTGCAAGGTAGCGGTATTTGATGTGAGCAAGCCTGAATAGTCTACATTTTGAATTAGCAAGTCGCCACACATACTCCAAACCCAAACCTGAAGAACCAGAAAGCTGTGTCAGTCTGACCTTTAACTACACGCCCACCCGTTGGGAGAGACTCTGTGATTACCACGTACGTGATGAATATGTGGATAGCTTTGGTATAACAACTTGAGCAGATAAACACTCGAGCCATGCCAATTAGTTACTAATGTCTACACGTCTATTCGGCTATCCCCTTCTTTTCTGCTTAGCCTCGAGCCTCATCACGAATAAAGCCAATGGAAAAAGGCTCTGTGGCTGGAAACGCAGTGTTTTTGACATCGGGAACTGCTTTCTGTCTTCCCTTATGTCGGTAGTCTTGGCTATTTTATTAGACAATCATAAGCATCACCAAATAGGCTATTTCCATTTTCCTTTATTTGATTTCCCCCAGCAAAACATTTTTGGTAGTGAATGAACCAGTCCACTCCCTGTAGTGTCCTGACGAATGGAATAAGTTGAACATTAAGGCTGTACTGTTGTGTTTTTATGTCATCTTTCTTGTTTTAGGAGTCTGAGGAATCTGATGAAGAACTGGATCTACTCATGTGGACTAACCAGCACGCGAATAATACTGATACATCATCTTCCGAAGCGGAACTGGAAAAGTCAACCGATGCTAAATCAAAACGCTCGTCAAATGGCCCAAACCCCAAATCTCCCCGTCTTGCGTCTGCGTCAAAGAGCCGTCCTCTTCGCACATCTAGACGTTCCTCCAAAACCAGCACTCTCCGCTCTTCGAAGGATACACCCGCATCTCCTACTTTTAAAAAACGATTGAGCAAGCGCCCTCGTAAATCTTGACGAATTCGTACCTTCTCTATCGGTAAATAAAATTGAAAACTTCTGTCGTTCTTCACAGTCCACGTCACACTCAACTCTTGGGCGAGGAGAGGTTTTGTTAATAACGATTTCATTCGCACATCCCCCGTGTCCCAAGGGATGTTTTGAACTCAGGAATCGGTAGTTAACATTGGGGAAAAAATCGTTCAGCTGTAGCACCCTTTCGGTGCCTAGCTGCCGTGCCACACGAAGGAAGCACGAGGGCTGGGATACTGCCAGGTTGCCCAAGCCTAGACAGGTGGAGTCGAGAGAGAACCACGGACCTTCCATTCAGTAAATTCGCGCTGTAACCACTTGATCCATCTCGCCCCCTAACTTTGGAGCAGTATACAGTAATTTGCGGCGGTATGGTACTGGTATGTAGAGAACCTGTTTGCTTTGGTCTAGTTTAGGTTCTATAGGACCTTGAAGTCCACAGCCGGATTGGCTATCCTTCTGGATGATACTTGAAAATTCTATTACTATTGATAATCTACGTTTCACTTGTCATAGCTAGGTTGATATCTTCATGTATTCCATATGTTGTGATAAAGCCATCTTATTCATGACGCTTAACGGAATTTTCGTCTTCTTCTCTAGCATTAAATTATGTTCTGATCCATTCCACCATACTCCTAGAACCACTACAGGATCACTTCAGAACACAGGGGGCGAGATGGCCCGAGTGGTTAGAGCGCGAATTTACTGACCGAAAGGTCCGTGATTCGAACCCGACCTCTGCCCCTCGGCATCCCCTGTCTAAGTTTGGGCAACCTGGCAGTATCCCAGTTATAGTACTGCCTTCCGGTGGCATGGCAGTTAGGCACCGAAAGGGTGCTACAGCTGGACGATTTGTTTGTTTTGTTTCAGAACACAAGAGCACTTCAGTGCAGCAATCGTTTGATTGTGGTAGTGACCTTGCGGTCATGTGCTGTTGCTCGGAGGCAGAGAAAAACCTGAGTAACGTTGTCTACCACGATATCTGGTGCTAAAATTACCGAGAAGTTCATGGACGTGTATGTGGAAGAGAATCGAGTCTCTGTATGTCCTGTTTCGCACCTAGGAGGTGGTATTGTATTGTGCTGCCACACTGCCTATTTGTTAACGCACTCCACCCTCACTAACTCACCAATCCACGCTTCCGTGTACTGTGCCTGTAGGTAAAAGTCATCGTTGTTTTGGTCTCGGATACAATAGATGGTAGAAGTAGACGCTGACCTGGTCGGTTTATCGTTCCCCTGGTTAACATAGTGCCAGTGGCAATCTTATCTAAAACGCAAATCATTCAGCGTCTCATTCAGATGTTCAAACATATAACCTGATTCAAACTCTGTTGTTCACTGCCCGTTTAGCTTGTATCGTGACCAGAATGAGCGGGTGTGATGCACCACTTCCCATTGTGGATATCAGTTGAATCACCACATCACGGTGGGAGTGAATGAAACTGTCATAGTTCTGGTCCAGCTACCACCCATGCCGATTTCAGTTACCGACCTCGTTCTTGATGGAACGTAAAACTCAGTTTGATCCTCTAGGACTTGAAAGATCGGGGTCAAGTCTTGCGTGTGCTGAACTAATGATGAAACATTGGCGCTCAAGATGTTTTGGATTTCCATATAAATGAAGGAAAGCTTAGAAAAACTAGTGCAACTCGAAAAGCTTCAGCGCTTAACCGGAATTGGAACGGAGGCTACGATTTGGTGTTTGTAAACTGGATTGTTATCCGGTTTTTGAAAATTGACAAAGCTATGTTGCGAGCATACAACCAAAATTTTCACCGAATAATATGACTTCACTAAACTGATGCCACTGAAATTGCACAGGAATTCGGTCAATTCTGCAAAATCGCACTTTTTCATCTCGTCCATCGACGAAGTGGGCCTAATTTACCGTCTACTTAATTCACGTCAAGTACTATATTTTATTGTGGTCACTGTACTTGTTATAGTTGCTGGTGGTTGCGGGATTTGTAAGATACACACACATGACTCTAATGTGAACAATCGTCCTCCTGTCCTCGGGCAATCATTTTCGTGTGGCCACGCCAAAGAGGAAAGCACTGTACTTGAACTCTGGATTAGACTGGGCTCTCACTGGAGCTCTTCAGCAGTGTATAACCCTGGCCCTGCTGGATCCTGTACCCCGCACGTCTGACATGCGAGGCGAGCGCCTTCCCACTACTGGATGCATCTAAATTTTTACGTCTTAAAACGTGAACATGTTCACGCTTGAATGGTGTGAGCGGAAAGTCCGACGCCTCTAATAACTACCCAGTAGCATTCCTTGCTTGTGCTTGTGCCCGAAGAATTGACTTTGCTATTTATGGCTAAACGTTCGCAAACGATAATCCCAAGTAGTAGAAAGTGTTTAATTGATTGCTTATCTTAGTAGTTCCTGGTGTCGAAAATCCGGCCTTGCGCAAACATGCAACTTCGATCTAACCATGAAAGGGTTGAAGTCAAGTATGACCGAGATAAGGTACCTGAAAGCACCATAATTATCAGCTGTAAGCACAGCGTACTTGTCGTACAGTGGTGGTAGCTGCACATTGGAGGCCGGAGTTGTTAAGTTGGTGCCTAAATACAAGACTCTCAGTGGACTGTTAAGTGGGGGAATTGGGAAGGGATGTATGCACGAGTGCTATTAAGGGTCCTACTGGGCCATGCCTGACAATGTCTCTAGCCATTGATGTGGCCCGTCTCGGAGTCCCCATCCAGGGAGACAGCAATAACAAACGCAGCTGGGTTTGATGGTAATGGCTTCCATACTTCGCTGTACAGTCATTGTTTGACCTCCAATGGTTGGTTTCCACCCTTCATGTGGTTGCGCGAATAGAGCCTTTCGACGAAGTCGGTCGACTGGCATACGCAACACGTGGCCAAGCCAGCGCGACCTGTGCAGTGTGATTAGTTCATCTATCGTGGGTGAGTTATTTCTTCCGAAAACCATTCGATGTACTTCAGCATTGCCTATCAGGTGTTCCCACCAGACTCGAGCAATGCTCCGAAGACATCGGTGGTCAAACAATGAAAATCTTTTGAAGTCCTCGGCGCGCGGTGGCCAGCTTTCTCCTCCATACGGCATTATGGATCGCATCGAGGCATCGTTTTGTTTTGACAGATCTGTCTGTCCCTGTGTTCAGTCAACCTTCGAAGGATAAGACCAGAGAACACCTTCGATGCCACAGCTAGCATGCCGATTGGACGGTGGTTTTCACACAGTGTCCGCGTACCCTTTCTGGAGATAGGGATGTCGACATGCCCCATTCTGAAGGCACTTCACTCCATATCGCACCAATTCATTTTGTTAGATGGGTCATCACGGATTCTCCGCCTTCTTTGGAGAGGGCTGGATAGAGTCCCCTCGGTCCTGGTGCTTCTCACGTTTTAATGCGGGTATTTCTTACCATATTTCTTCAAGTTGATCAAGGTTTGCATTCTATTCGTCCGTACGCACTATCTCCACAGGCTTGCTTGCAGAAGGCCAGCTAATCTGTTCTTCAAATTGTTCGGTCCATATTTCCATTCGAGGTTTTGCGAGTGAATTAATCGGCCACCTTTTTTTCATCTAACCGTTGCCAGTCGATCGTGGCAGTTGATCTAGGGCACGGCTATTTCCCGTAGCAAAAACCTTTTTCATCTCTCCAGCTTTCAATGTCCACCAGAGCTCTTGGTCTTTTCTTAAGCTCTCTACTATTTGGTTTTGAAGGATTAGCGTGCGCCGTCGTACTTGTTGCCTGCTGGTTTGTACTTCCTGGCATCACTCATGAATGATGATCTCGCCTACACCAACTGGTCGCGTGGTCGAATTGGAAAAGTCGGACATTTAGCACTGAATGCCGCTAGCATTACTCCTTTCACATTTTGCCAGACCGTATCCATATACTCATTGCCACCACATTGGTTTACTGTGCGGAGAGTCGTTGGGCTGGTTCAAATCGAAACTGTTGTGCGGAGACAGCTGATTGGCATGCTTCTTGCTGACTTGCGAGGACCTGAATGGAAGCGAACTGTCAGACGTTTGTCCACCATGGAGTGATCGGAATCAAGTGGAGTGCCCGCAGTCTTGTGGCTCTCCACCGGTGGCTGATGGCCACGTGATGCAACTGGATCCACGGTTAATTTGCAGTTCGCGGACGCCAGATTTTGCGATGCGGACTTTTATGTTGAATATTTGTACTTGCCAGACAGTTTATGATCAGTACACGGCTAAAAGAATCACCCTCTGTTGTCAATGCGGCGAGCATCGACTTCGAATTGACCGCCCAAACGTTATTCCATGGAGCTCAAACGACCTACTCGAGCATTCACATCGTCTGCAAGGGTCACAGTGTCAGTGTTTCTCGCTTGACTAATGATCCGGCATAGCTCCCGATAGAAAGTATCCTCAACATTAAAATTGCAGTGCGTTGCGTATAAACTGACACTACAAACAGGCACCGCGTCTTATGCCTAGAAACTGAGCTTGACTGAGGTGGATAACCGGACGGCGCTAAAACGACTGTTCACTTGGGAGCGTTCAGCTCTGGGACTGGGTGCAACTCCCACGCCATATATTCCACGAGTCATCACTTACGGGTCACCAGACACCAGAGAGAGAAATGTGAAAGAGCTGATTTCATCCTTGGCGTTCTGAGATACGTAACCACGATTGGGTATTGTATGCGTGTTTCGGAGACACAGCGTACATCAATTTTAAGGGGGTGCAAGGTTTCAGCAAGCATTGCCTGTTTAACAATTTGACATAGAGTACGGACGTTAAAATCTCCTATATAGAAAGGATCTCGTGGATCTAGAAAGGTGTTATTTTGTTTAATGTTTGTAGGCAACGAGAAGCATAAGGCCCTTCGGTCAGATGACTGACAGTCAAATGGCCTAGCGACGTTTGCTTGTGCGGTGGGAAGGGGTTGAGGAGGGACATCGGTGGACACAGAACTGTGCGGGCAAATGACAGTTCCCGGTTGCCCAACCAGGGGAACTGGGTTTGGTTGAGCCTTTGACTCAAAAGTCTGACCCACAAGGCAGCGAGAGGATGTAGGGATATGTTCGGTGACCCTGACCCTAGCCTCTGACCCGCGAGGCAGCGAACAGCAGGGTTTTCTTCGGGGACCCTGCCCAGAGCTGATGAGTCAGCAATCTGACGTGGTCAGCTGCAGAGTGTTGGCCAAACGCTGGAGCACAGTAACTAAGACATCGCTGTCTCTCTCCTGGGACTGTTGCGTGCGCTTGGGCGATCGGAGTGTGCGGTTTTCGGGGCTGACCTTTTGTAACCCGTCCTTCCTCGGGGGAAGGCAACATCACTGCTTCCATAACTATGGACATGCTGGTGGCCTGGGGGGAAACACCTTACTGCCTTCACACTCCCATCACAGGGCAGTATTACTTTACCCCCAGACCGCCTCGTGGTACGGGGTCTCGCTGCTTTTGGTCTGACTGCTCCCATTTGGCCTTCCTGGCATAGTTTTACGTTGTGGAACGAAGTTCCAGCCAGTGTAGCCCGCTGGATGATTGCAGCACTCAATCCCGACCACCAATGTGGCTGTTTCAGATCGGGAAAGCGGTATCAAAGAGTTGGTATGCCTCAATTCAGTTGTTCACCCCTAAGCTTCGCACCAAAGACAATTTCTGGTTCATCGAATAATGAGAAGATATGGGAGTTGTGGCTTCACCGGTGAATTTGTTTTGAATTTCAAATGCCTGGTGACACGGGAAGAAATAGCTGCGAATTGTTGGTGATAAGTTGGTGGTAAAGACCTCATCGCATGTGGGGCTTGTCAATAACTGTCAATACTACTAAACACGGGTGTGCTTGATGTCCTCGGCGTCCCCATCCAAAGCTGAATAGTTTGAGTTCTGTAACTTTTTAAATCGTCATTTTGCCAGTTCTTTGAACCTGTGTTTGGTAGTTTGAAAAAAATTCTGTGCAGAGCATTGTTTTTGGGTTCTGAGGGGTAGCAAATTCCACCATGCTTTAACGGGTGGTGTCAGCTTCATTGGCTAATTTGACCAATCCTCAACACAATCAATGCGTCAACGAGGCGCTTTTACGCCACGTGTTGGAGGAGTGAAGATTGGGTCCGACTTCACTCCGTGCAGTCGTGCTTCAGGTGCTATGGTCCAAGGATGACTCATCCGCAAACCGGAGCCACCCGCCTATCCAACATAACCTATGAGATATGGTAAGCCCATCAATAAAACCGTCAGAATCGCACAATTCGTACCGATGATCACACAATAGGGACTGGTGAGATTGAAGGTAACCTCGTTCTAGATTGGTGGCATCGGTCTGAGCGCTCTATTCGCTGCATGCAGGAAGGCAGATAAACATGGTTTTGTCACTGACCGCGTCCCCTATCCTTCTTCATTGGTACCTTTGCCACTACCCCTTCCATCGTGTCTGTTGATTACTGTCCCGTACGGCATTCATACACCGATGACTGCTGCTGTTTTCCCACTCACAATAATGATGACGATGTGAAGAGCAACAATATACAACTTTCGAGAGATCTGATGAATCTTTCCCTACACCCCTACACCCTACTGCAAGTGTTTCGGTAACGGAGTATGAAAACGCAAACCAGTAAACTGAGTCTGGTCGACAAAACTACTGCCTCCCTGAATAGGGACCCCGAGACTCAACTCACCAATGGTTAATGACACTGGCAGAAATTATTGAATCGCTCAGTCAGGGGCGCACGTGCATCAAAACTATCGTCTGAAATGAGTAGCTACCCCAAACCCGAACTAACAGCATGCCATCACCTCCAAAACTTGGCCTGTCCCACGCTCTTACGTTCCGGCGGTCAACACAATACTAGCTGGGACCATGTACCCAAATTGCACGGTTTATAGCTGATAAATTGAATAGCGAACTTTCTACATTTGCTGTAGCTTCGGTCTTGTTTCTTGGTTATAATGCTTGAAGGCTGTTTTGAAGTAGTATATACCGCCTGTCACGTTTTTTAAGCCAACATAAAGCCATGAAAATGTGCATGAAGTTATAGCTTCTGAGGTAAACGTTGGTAGCCCAGGCAGCGCAGACGGCTGTTGGCTTACTCACTGAGCTCGGCAATTTAATTACAAACTTTCCATCACCAATCGAGATGACATCATCAGTGGCTTGTTAGGATGCTTAGTGGTGTGTGAGTGGTTGTACAGTGAGTAGAGTCGCATATATGTCGGAGTCAGGTCAGCAAAGATCACATACTGGAATCCAGAGTGGTCAAGGACAGGGGTCACCCCAGCACCGACCGGAGTCGAGAGTACATAAGCCAATCTCAGGCCACGTGATCACTAACCAATCAGGACTCAGGATAAAAAACCAACCAATGGAACCACCTGACCGAACGACCAGTCGTGATCGAAGGTCAGCTTCAGCCATTAGCACGTATATTAACAAACACGCAGCACTACTCAATGCACAATCACCGGCCCTTGCAACAAATTCCGCTCTGATGCGAACGAAGTTTCCGTTCCCTAATCGAGCAATCAAAGTTTGCGATTACATGATGTGGTGTATGTCACTCAGCAGATAAAATGCTTAATTTAGGGTCACGAACGAACCTACAGACAGGCAATGAACAGACTAGAAATGCTAACCCAGCACTCCATCCTTGGTGCGACTGAGCAAACTCTGTACCATTGATTGATTGATTATTTGGATCAGTCAAGTTTACTAATAATATTAATAATAAAAACTCTAGTGATAGTAACTGATACTAATAATAACAGTTGTGGAAAGTAATAGGTAGGCTTGTAGCTTGGTCATTTCAGAGGATATATCATGGCGTAATGGGTCGTTTATCCGGATCGGTTACCAGATGTACAGTTGATTGTGTCGTACTTCACATAGTGCAGCTTGTTTATAGAAGACGATAATGGTGACACAGTAGTGTACATTACTACGTATTGTATAAGAAAGATATATTGCTGATCCGAATACCGTTTTCAGTCTCCTCGTCCATTAGCCCTATACAACTCGGTCACCATTCCTGATATCATAATCCCTGGCTTGTTCACTTCTTGCAGGTATCTGCATTGTGGCGGAACCACCCTAACTGAACGGTAGTAGGTAAACACTAGTTGCTCTCTCCAACACACTTCGATTCTCCTTCAGAGGTCATGTCACATCCTCGCGTGAGAATTACTCTCTGATGAAGACTTGATCTTAAAAAATATTAAGTTTAAACCACTCACTAACATACGCAGGGTTGCTTAATCCGTTGTTCGGCCACGTCCGGGCATTATCGATCTTGTCCCGCTGGTTTCACGCAGACATGATTGGTCGAAACATATTAGGCGTGAATATTTACGCACATTGAATAGCACTGCTTACCACCGCAATTGTACAGCTCACCACGGGTCAGTCGGTTCATGTGATCTTCGCTAAACCTTTTTCAAATCCACAGCCGGTTACACCGTGGACGAGTATCTAGAGATTTCATCGCCACTGTTGTCGTTATGTTGCAAACATGACATTCGAAAGTCAACGTCACCCGATATTCTCTTTTGGTCTGCTCATGAGTACTAAAGATCAGTTATCCAACTGGCGTGTCTTGTCCGAATGGGCGGAGAAATAAAGGAAGAAAGTGACTTGGAAGCTAGAGTTATTCAGTCACCAATGACCCCTACGTGCCACAGAATCGAAACTAACTTTGATTTTTCTGAGTTTTTTTAGAATAGAATTAACACCAGCTGCCTAGTTTGCTTCTAAATGAGACCCACTTGGTCGGCAGTGGAATGGCGCTGCATACTATAAATCTTTCATCAGGATTTGTTTCTTAGTGAAATCCATCATGGGCTTCGGAGTTGTTTTATCTACCCGGTTAGTCGAACACTAGGCCTGTCATGGTCTGTGTAAGCATCATTGTCGGTCTGGACATTTTAAATAACGGCAGCAGTCTCTGGTGTATATTGCTTACAAAAGGTGGGTTCTGATCGAGTGCTGTCTTTCTCTTGCCGATTATCCGCTCTACACGGAATTCTGCGGCAAAAGCTGGCAGCAAAGGCATCCTCAGATGTAGGGATTTCTCTCTAACCCTTCACCTTTCCTCCACAGTGCGAATGTTAAAAAAAGTCACGAGACTTGTAGCTGAGTCCTTACATGCACTGCAACATTGAACAGGAAACAGGAAGTCGAACCACAAACTTAGTTGTGCTTGGTAAGATCCAGGAAAACAGGAATCAACAATTGGAGACAACGAAATGTTTGGTAAAATCAGTCAAGTGCTGCTGCGGCTCTCTATCTGTTGATCTCTCTCTGGGGCTGGGTAGATGGTGGAACGCGCCTCGGCCTGGTCGTACATTCCCGGAAGAAGCAAAAAGTACTCGGGTGTGTGAAAGCGTGGCAGCTTCATGTAGGCACGCAGCTCTGCGGCTGCGTGTTCTACGGCCCTCCAATCGCTTTCACTTAGCCAGCGTGCTGCCTGGCGTTCCTCTTCCAGCAGGTGTCGCTCCATCGCAAACTCTTTGAGAGCTTGTAAACGCTTGATGGCCAAGGCCCTCAGGTCAGTCGCACGAGCTGCAAGGTCATCAGCAAGTTTTTTTGCTTCCTCTGCTTTGGATATTGCGCTGGTTTTGGCTCTTCCCTCTTTTGTGTCAAGCACAACTCTGGCAGCTTTTTCCGCCTCCCGTTTAGCAGCTTCTGCCGCCAATTCCGCTTCGTGGGCCTCGGCTTCAACCTCTCCAGCGTCGTGACGGCGCTGTTGGTATTGTTCGGAAATAAACCGCCTCCTTTCTCGAGTGGCCGTGAGATCCCTCTCTGCTGCTTCAACAATTCGATCAATAGTTGTTCGTGTTAACAAGTGCACCAATTTCTTTTGACCCTCTGTCAAAGGAGGGAGTTTATAGCCTTCATACCGACTTTTGATAAGGTTCGAAAATTTTCGGCTCAAATGTGATGTGGCCGTGCTCATCCGGGAATCTCTCATACTCCGTCGAGCGCTCATCAGTCCACGCAGAGCACGCAGTTTAATCCGCTGAAAGATGGTTGCTATCTGATAGAGAATAGAGGGTTGTATTAGAATAAACCTCCAAGTCAGATAACAAAGTATGATGTTTTACGGCAGAACACACTATTCATCTGATGAATAAACAATCTACGACAGTCTATTACCAGCTTGCTTTATCTTGGGGCTTACCAGGTGGGCGTAGTCCTCATGTTTCCGTCAACATTACGTTCTACATGAAATCAAGTTATACGTGCAACTGGGGAAATACAGTCATACATTTAGTGATCGGATTGGGCCACCTAATGTACTTCTATCGCGACAACACGTGTAGTAAACTGCGTATTCGAAACCGGTGGCTTATGTTTGCTAATAATGCGAATCCACAGCTAGATAAATATCGCGTACTCCTCGCGGATCATAGAAATTTCGGAGTGGTTATGACTGTTCACTTGCAGTCTGATTCTAAACACTCGTTTGTCTTTATTTTTCAAAAAAAAGAAAAGAAAAGCCCACTTGAGCGTGATTGCAGTTTGCCTTTACTGACTGAAAACCTCAAGACCAGAGGACGGTGTTTGTTTCCTAACATCAAATTTAACGGTTACCAGATATTATGTTCATAGCCACACCACTCTCGCTTGAACGGCCATGGTCCTGTTCTGGCGTAATTATTCCGGTCAGTCCACACCAAGGGGAACACTGGACTCGAGTTTCGCCCTTATTAGAGCAGTGCATATCCAATGGCCGTGCCGGGATTTGAACCCCGGACATCTGACATCCGAGGCGACCGTGTAACCACTACTCCGCCAACGCACGTTAAACGCAACTGTATTATCAAGTTTGAACAGGCGAACGTGTTCAGATATCACTCGGTTCAGTGGGGTTCACATGATCGAGCAGCGTTATGCTGAAGTAAACTAGGTCTACAGGAAATATGTGCTGGATGAGACGAACGCTGGAGGATCTCCAAAACCCTCCCTGTCAAATAGCC
>NW_008751704.1:1279390-1280273 GCF_000715545.1 Opisthorchis viverrini | reverse complement strand
AGACACTACAAGATATGGCTGCCAACCGATGTCAGTGGAGTTCTTGTTGTCAGTTTCTATCCAGATTGCCTGAGTGAATGTCTGGAGATTTAGACACCTCGGAATGATTGTGTTAAGCTAGCACTAAGTCCCTTCCCCGTCCACTTTTATTCTTTTCTTTACAATAAGGCTTTCAAATAAGTCATGGTTGTACGGCAGTGAAGCATCTGTGTTGAGCACTGATGTCATGCTGTCGATGATGATGTTGATGATTTTTTGGGCAGTTTTCTCTTGAGCGAGTATTAGCTGGCATCAGAAGTGTCATACGAGTACACTTTACCAGAGAAAAAACTTTCGAACTTGGCGTCAAAAGTTGCTGAGAAGATGTTCCCTTTTTCGAAAAAGTTTGGTGACAATCGGTAGATTCATTGCTGGGCAATGTTTCGCTTTTGACATAAAAGCTTCGTCAGGCCGAGTGACCACGTTCCGAGGTTGGTCGAGATTCAAGGCGGAAGGAGAACCAATCAGCTAAGTCAAGCTAAATCTCTGTTGGGTGTCGGCTGAGAGATTTTAGTGTGTTAGGGTGGTTGAACAAATGTTGGGTCGGTGGGGAAACCTACATGTGTTTGGGTCCAGCCTAGGGTCTAGTTCTTCTGGTTCGGTTCATTTGATGGTTCCTCTTGAATTTCGTTTGAACCTTCTGTCAGTCTGTGTGGGTTAGCCAGTACTAAGAAAGTTATGTAAGAGGGATGCTGTGACCTTTGGTCGGTTGGGGTTTCCACCCCCATCCCCCGGTTTTTTCTGATGATCCTAAGTGGATTGACAACCACACCGCCACGTTTCAATTCGTCTTATCTAAGACCGCTCTCCATACGCTCGCTAGCTCTACACCCTCGATTCTATT
>NW_008751704.1:1277147-1278541 GCF_000715545.1 Opisthorchis viverrini | reverse complement strand
TTGGAGATCCCATTGCAAGGCCTTGTTCTTGTGAGTAAACAGTTGTGTCAAAAACAAACTTATCAAGATTCAAACACACTCTTATGCCCTCAACTATTTCATCCACCGAGAGCTGTGTCCGTTCCCCGAGTGTCGTGTCTGTCAGTAACAACCTCTTAGTTAACTCCAGAGCATCTTCCCTAGGGATGTTTGTGTACATTGAGATTACGTCAAAACTCATGAGGACTTCATCCATCTCCAAAGGAAACCCTGCGACCTTGTTGGCAAAGTCGTACGAATTCCTGATGAAGGTGCTTGATTTTTCAGTGGGCGGTTTTAGTATAGCAGCTAAGAATCTGGCCATTTCATGCGGCGGCGAGCCTATACCATCAACTATTGGCCTTATCGGTACATCTGCCTCGTGGATTTTTGGCAGTCCGTAGAGTCGCGGTTGAATCACACTTTTTGGATACAAAATAGTTTCAATTACAATACGCCATAATAGCTGATTGTTACACTCGCCGAACAGTTGGTTGCTCCCCTAATGAATTTAATATCAATGTGCCAAACCAACCTGGCTTCATTAACTGATAAAATAAAGCCGCGCATTTGACGTACAAAGTCAAGTGCTCTTGAGGGCTGGATCTGCGATTATGTAGGCGTTCATGAAAACACTAGAAACCTAGTATGTATGGAACGAGTGTCTTGGTTCCGTCCTAGCCGTTGATCGTTTCGCCAGGCTTGGCACCTCGACTGCAAAAGTTTCATCACTAATCGACGAGATATCACCAGTACGCGGTCGAATGGGTACTTCTTCCTTGCCTGCTGACTTCCATGTTTTCCATACATTGTCGGATATCAAGTGGTTTGACTGGTCATTAGCTGTATACCTTTCTCTTATTCCCACTAGTCCGTTTGGAATTCGTGTTGCCTCGTGTTCTGTTTTTCCCCCGTTTGGTTACTTCGTTAAATAGCTTTTCGAGCAATGGACCAATCAGAACAGTGTTCCAAGGTCCACGAAAGGAATATACTCCATGAACAAGACAAAGCTGGTTAACCATGGATCACACCCCTACATAAATTGCAAACAGACCAGTTAGATTACAAGTTTGATACATACAGTTTGCCACTTATATCAACCAATCTATTTGAGATATATGTAAACGCAAGCAAGGAAAGAGGATGGAACCATTCAGTGGTGTACTGGTAATGTCCGGTCAGTCAGTCTTGAACCGTTTGTAAGCTAAATGTCAAGTTCGGCGAGCTGACCAACAACCACCTGATCATCTATCAGTAAACGCATTTGACCCACTCACATCTCGATACACTGTCAACACTAGTGTCCAGTATTCAGCTGTTACCAGATATCCTATGCGATTATATATATATATATATATATATATATATATATATAA
>NW_008751704.1:1258731-1276505 GCF_000715545.1 Opisthorchis viverrini | reverse complement strand
ATATATATATATATATAGCCTGGCCTATTAAGTCCAACTTCGACAGAAATATCACAAAGGGAGATCGGTTATGTAATGATCCTCGGTGATTGACATCAAAACTGCTGATTTCATTCGTTCGATTGTCTGTTATCTAGGCAGATCTGCCTAGTTTTTACTTTTTTGTGCCGTCCTTTCGTATATCGCACTAATTTCTGCACGTTTTCTTCGGACCGCTGGATAAAGATTCCTAGCTGACACGATTCGGACCGACTATTTGTCTGATCGCACATGAGGCAATGGCAGTCTACAACAATGACCATAGTGGTGGTCTTTCAGAGTGAGGCCTTTGCTCCCAGATGGTGATTTGCCGAGAGTATCTGTACGAAGATTGTTCTTCAGTTGAACGAATCCGTCACCTGATTCATCACCAGACCCTGAAGTACATCAACCCATTTTCGATATTCTTCATTGTTCATATGGTTGTGGTGTCGAGCTTACCCTGATTCCAGGCTTGCATTCTTAATCCGCGAAGGTTGTCGTTTCTTGGCTTGATACTGATCTATGACCCCTTTATATGTGTATGTAATTGGTATGCGGGTTTCCCCTCATTTCCTGAGACAGAACGTCACAAACTAAACAGAGATAACTTAGCTGTTATTCATGCTAAGGTCTCTAGGAGTTCAGGCTGAGAAACTCATCCAAAACGGGCTTGATATTGCTTACTCACCATTATAGCCAACCTCGCAAGGGCACAGTAAATAGCCATACCGATACGTTCCCTCAAACTCGCTTGGGGTCCGTAGAAGTCTGCCCCGGGGCACTTGGCTGGTCTGCTTGTGGCTGCCAACAGTAGAAGAAAGTTCACACCCCCAAAGACGGACAAAGAGGCCGATACCATTAGCATGAGGAACACCTCACCTTTTGAGAACGTCAACTGCGTCATTGCCTGTGAACCGATGGGAACAGCGACAGACAGCCTGTAATACGAGGAGTCACGTGTGCTCACGGCTTGCTTACACCCCGAAAACCTAATCAATGAATGTAGATGGATACCACTAAATTTTCAGTCTGAAAAGAATATGATGATCCTAAAGTTGTGCTCCGATTTCGTCCATATCGGAACATCTAGGAATCCTATTTACCTGCTAAGAATTCTTGAAAGCATTGTGCCGTCCGCCCATTATTTCTGGCACCAGAACCTGCTGACTTGAGTTCTCAGTATGCATTGTGGCGAAAACTGTACCGAAACTTTCCGAGACAAGCCGTCTGTTTACAACTTTTGTTCAAAAACTCTACGGAGTATATTTAACTCGTGGCTCTGCTTGGACTTCAGTCATGATGTGAGTAGCACGTGTGTTCCTGCGTGACTGTAAGTTATATGAAGAGCTCCAAATTGTGACCTGCAAGTGTGTGAGGGGCTGAGCACCCAATGAGAATAAGGTAAGTGAAGTGAATACATGACGCAGGTGGCTACGACATAACTGATCAGGTACAGAACGAGTGAAATTGAGGAATGACAAACATTTCCGTACACAGCATGCTGTCAGTAGTAAGTGCGACAAGGTTGAAATTTGATGTGCTACTTGTGTAACTGGATAGTCTATTACTTTCGCACATTTATCTTTTTTATTTCCGCCTTTTGTTCCTGAAATCTATAAAAATAGTGGACAATGCCTGCTTCTTATTCGAACATGTAAAAGAGTACTAGTCATTTCTAACGTTGGGGCTAACAGAGGGGTTCAGCGACGAGTCATGGAACTACCGAATTCAACTGAACCAAAACGGCTCCACACGTCCAGTATTGAGTTATGACTTGCTGACTATTACTCAGTCATGGTTCGTGAGCGTCTTCATCATCATCATCATCCTCATCATCATGGTTAGCATGACATCAGTGTTCAACACCGATGCTCCACTGCCGTACGGTTCATGAGCGTATCCGAATGTGGACAGTGAGTAAGGAGATGATGCTTTGCTTGATCGTAAAATGTGAGTAGTTGACTGTAAAAGCACATCAATAGGTGGTGACCATTCAACCATGATCAAGTATATACTGAAATGTCCATGTACGTAAGAACGAAGATGGTCTCTCCATCCTAGATAGACAGCTTTTTGTCAAATCCTTCCTTTGTTCTGACCCCAACTCACCTCAAACCTATCGGTTCACATATATGCGGCAAATGGTCCTACTTTTGGAGCCTTCGTACTCGCGCTTTGACGGAGCAACACACCACATCCCAGAACACTGCCCAATAGTAACCAAACGCTTCGCATTATTGCACGAAGTGACGCTAGTCAGTAGTAAAACATATCGCACTCTAAGACAGTGACTCCCATCTGGTCATCTTTTGCAGTCAGTATATCTCGGAGATCATCAACATCCAAATAGAAAGATGAACAAACTGCTGAAAAGCAGTAAAGTAGACTCATTAAGCTTACTAAGTTATTCATCAGATCCACCAGTGTCGTCTATAGAGGTAGATTCTACGATCACTGCTCCTAAGTGAATTTTGATAAACATCCTATAACGTCGACTGCCTAGTAGACTCCCACATACTTTGTGCTGGACTCAGAAAAAGTCTACTAACCTGAAACAGAGCCACAGCCTGCCGTTGTTGCTCCAGGTACTTCTCTTCCGGTTTTAAATGGTCCAAATTTGTAATACTGGTGTGATTTTGATTCCACCACAGCTGAGCGCTCAAGTTGAAGCTGCGATCCCACTCATCCTCGGACAAGTTGCTCATATCGTAGCGGAAAAATAACTGCGATTTACGGGAGAATATTTTGGGATTGGTGAGAATGTGGAGCACAGAAAAAAGTATGGGGCGTGTCCATTTGTTCCCTTCCTTTCTCAACTAGTCCTTGTGAACACTCCTCAGAGCAACTGGTTGTACACTTTTAACCCTACCATCCTGTTCCAACAGTAAGCACGTTTCAGATGAATTGCGCCTAACTCGACTGTTTGATCCCCCAATGTGTCGAATACCGATCCAGCTGACAACGCTAACTGGAAGCATCGATTTCATTTGGATGAACCCTTCTCAAATATTTAGTCGGAGCATGGGAACCGTTAGGAGGACATATTTGGAGGCTACCCTATAAGACTTAAGCTAGAATATGATCACGGGGTTCAGCTGAATGTATAAACGACGGGAATTAAAGGCAGCGGTCGGTAGTTCGTTCGCTTACTTTGACCGTAATAAGTAGGTGCTTCTATTGGTTACCATACTTAGAATGCAGTTCTTTGGTATGCACAAGAGGGCAAAAAGTTTATAAGTTGTTCTGATTGGTTCTGTATGGCGCTAGTGAGAAGGTGATCGGTTTGATACACAATCGCTATTGGTTGCGTGCTACAAGTGTATCTGTTAAGCTTGATAACCAATTGTTTGTCCCATTCAGGAACCAGCGCGACTGAGAGGAGTAATGAAGGACGCGAAAATTCGTGGTAATCCAATGAATTAACTTTTGTGTGCTTTTTACCGGAAAGCGGCGTTCATTGCTGGAAGCTTAACGTCAGGGATCACTGCTCTTCAGTACATGTAAATATACAACACAGTTGTTGAACATTTTGGCGAATAAAGCATTCTTGTTCAAATTGGAAAGAGAGCTGATGCACTGCGAGTAAGAATTTAAAGCAAGTAATGCGCAAGCAGAAAAACGTGAAACCTATTCTGGGGAATCACCTGGGGAATCTCTAACCTACCGGCCACTCCAAACTATTATTCGAACTACCTTTTTTGTAAGTAATAGAAAACCTTAATAACCAAAAGTTGACTAATCATTTCAAACAGAATTCCAGGCGGAGAAACATGGTGAAGGTATCTGGGCGGCAACTTTTACTTACTCCACGTAATTTGTTAAGTTGATCGTTTGAGCACTGAGCCGAACTTGCCGCTTCGGCGGAATAGGTAGACGGTCGAGCCAACGGACAACCTTGGCAGCTAGTAAGTTCCGTCTCAAGGTCAGCGAATGAATCAGGTGGGCACGGAATACACTGCAAAAAGGGGAGGTCGGAATCATACAAATAGAATATCGTAATGTGAGTCACCTTGACAGTACATCAGGATGACAAGCGCAGTGAAGTTGGAACACGTTCGCGCATGTGGACGACAGGTGAGAGCGAACAGGGAAAATTTCAACCTCCTTAATTAGGACGTGCTGTTCTCAGAATCCCTTGACTAAATTCACATACGGTACGCTACCTTCCTTAACGACCTCCGCGCCACAACATCTTCTATGATACTACCAGCGTCTTCGTCTCTTNCTTAATTAGGTGTGCTGTTCTCAGAATCCCTTGACTAGATTCACATACGGTACGCTATCCTCCTTAACGACCTCCGCGCCACAACATCTTCTATGATACTACCAGCGTCTTCGTCTCTTTGTGCTTTCCGTGACTTACTTTGATATTTACCTCCGAAATACAAACGCCTGACAGAATCTGTCACTCTTATATTAGTCGCCTAGATTTTGAAGACCGACTAAAGCTCACGGTATTCTGCGGTGTATTGTTCTTGAATATCATCATCACCATCAAAAACAGCAACAACACTGTTGAGAACGATGCATCACTGCCGTGCAACCGCGAAGTCTCATTATATCTGAAGTTTTAGAATGAAAAGAAGAGAAAGGGGTGGATGAGAGAGAAAGACCTTGCTCGAGTCTGTCGCAAGAATTCCGACATGTCTATACCCCCAAGTGCTCAATCAGGCAGTCAAGCAAGAAACTGACGCAAAAAGCACAGTGATATTGATTAACCGGAGATTTTCATTCTCTCCAGTCACGCACAACAGATGGGTTACAGGTACGACATCAACAACAATGAATAACCGAACTTCGAAACAGTCCGCCACAAGGGGCTGTTTAAAAACGTGATCCGAAATGACTCCACTGCAGGGCGAAATCCCAGTCGATATGTTAGAATCTCTACACAAACCGTGGATAGAGTTCTGGAGAAATTGTCAATCTTGCGATTCACTAAACGTTGTGCTTGGGACAAAACATACTTGGCCACAACAAGGTTATGTGACTGCAGAAAATCTGACATACGTTACTTGCTGTGGAAGTTCATCTATAGAATGGTCCACTGAAATTGGCAGTACCTTTATTCAGCGGACACACTGACAGCCGAAGTAATACATATTGACTAATGAAGTGCATTCGGCTGCAAACTAATTTAGAGACCTACCCGAATCCTAGTTGAATCTTTTGTCCGTGACATTTCCCAAACACTAACTCTAGATTAGTTTCCTAATGAGTGCATTTCTAGAGTTCACGAAAAACAAAGTATTTATAGAAACTCAGAGCTGCGCCTACCAGATGGAACTTAGGAAGGGCGAGGGCTGTCAAATAGTTTTTAGAGAGCCCATGATTAACAGGTAACGTCAAGAAAATATATCCAGTGATGTAAGCATACGGAAGGTAAATGGTAGTTTGAATTCTCTATACCATCGGTTCCGCCTATAGAGAGTTTTCTTAAAGTAAAAAGCTAATGAAGTCTGATTGTCTGAGCAAAGTAACAACGTGCTTAGAACATCCGCTCACCGTGTAACTATCAAGTGATTTTGCTTTGCGGTACCCAATGGGACAGCTTCGCTCGTTGTAGGTTAATCTCCGAACTCTGTGCCGAGGCGGCCGGATATAATTCGGGAACAACGTGGGATCACTTGCCTTCGGTTCACACTTCTTGACAACGGGAACAAGTTTCAACTTGGATGTGCCCACAGGCGCACGTCTGTCCGCTGATATGAGGCGACACTGATTAGGTCCGATCACGTTGTCCCTATGTATTTTCAATAACCAGAAAGCTAGTTAGTCAGTGTATGAGGCCATGAAACAGGTGACAAGATCAATCAGTTCAAGTGGATTACACTGAATATTTAGGTAGAAATAGGACGTAAATCGTCAAATGAAATATTTCAGTCCATCTTGGTCCCTTTCCTCATGAACGAGGAAGCTGACAGATGGAGATAAACGGTAGTTCTCATACAAATCTTCCACCAGGCTCCACAAATTGAGTGTGCAGCAGAAAAACACCAGCACTATTAGTCTCGTTCTAAGTTTCTGATTTTGTTCTTTTACCATTGACTGATGAGTGTAGAAAAAATTGGTGCTTGGATAACAAAGTTAATCGTTTTTTATTTAAGAACTGGCCACCGCGACCGAAGTGGCTTCCGTGGAACCGCGTTGTGTTATCCACAGATCCAGTCAATAAAGTACAATGCTGCAACCAGTAACCGAAACGTCGTCAGTGCACTAGTAAACTAACATGCATTCGAAACGGGCGATGGCAGTACACTCTGTTAGAAGTGCACCGGTTCTTATCCGGTAAGAGGAAAACTCTAACGGGGAAGCTGTGAATAAATGGAACTCTGAACTGTTAACTGTCGCTGTTAACTGACACTTGACCTTACTAAGTTTGTTGTCTGTGCTATGTACTTGTGTGTGTGTGTGTGTGTGTGTGTGAATAATGGCAAAGGTATCGAAAAGACTTTCAGGTGTATCTGAACTTCAGGACGCATTTCATCCTGTTTGGAGCTTAGCAGCTAAAAGAATAACGTCCGATATGGAAGAAACGGTTGTGTAGCTGAATACTGGACCGTCATCTGAGCTCGACAAATTTGTCACGCTCCTTGGAAATGCCTATAAAATGAGATACATCAGATGCTAAAAACGCTACTTTGGACGGAGCGAAAACCAACTTTATGCACGACGGAACGAACATGAAGAGGCTACATGTAGACATAACTGGAAATCTGATTTTTTTCATGAGGTCCAAAATGGTCACAGACTCATTGAAGATAAGATAAAGACCATGGCACAGGAAGTTATCCAACGTTCAAGAGATCTTCTAGAAACATAATACCTACCACAAATTTCATGAACCGTCACACTGGACCAACCCTGTGAACAATAGGAAAGCTAAATCTATTGAAGCAGTCTGTCAAACGAGCGGAGCGTAGTGGAAGATCTACAGTGGAACCAATGCGACTTAGGCTATGGGTACGAGTCGGACAGGTGGAGCACAAAAGTTGTCAGAGCGTCGACCAATTCTAACTCAACGAAGCAAGCCCATCATTAGAACTGGTTATCCAACCAACTAATATGGTCCAGAGTTTAAAAAGTTGTCAGCAGGCATGTACGGAAAGAGTATACGCCATTAGCCAACTACGCACTGATAATATCACCTCAATTGAGTACAAAACGCCTACCACGAAACTGTCAAGCTTATGGAAAAACTACAGTAATAAAAAGGGCAACAGCTTAGTTAAGTTGTCCAAATGAACCTTGTGTTCGCATGATCCAGACTGTTACGTACGTGTCCCCTATGCATGAGACTCACGAATGGACGCTAGCCTCAGTCTTTCAGCGAGTGAAAGTCACAAAAAGATATGTAAATCTTCTGCCTCGTCTATTTACTATCACATAATACGTTCACTGATATAGAAGTAACTATGTAAATGACAAGAAAGAAAATTCAGAAATCTGTTTAAACTGAACGACATACATACACTCAAAGCTGCTTGCATTTTTTCTGTAATCATCTCGTCTACTCAAAAGCGAAGTAGCCCCCTGGTGAACAGCTTCCAAAGAAGTCTCTTATTTAAAATTCTCTCAAGTAGGCAATTTGGATCAACGTTGCATTAATGTTGTTTTTATGTGGCTACTCCTTCTGCTTTCAGGCTTTAGCAACAGTTGGACACGTGGCTTTTGGCCAGCGATCCTCTGGCCTTGAAGGCGCCAGCTTATAACTGCAAATCAGAAGCCCGTGGGTCTTATACGAAATGGGCTAAACTGGGAGATTCCAAAACGGATGAAAGGCTCCACATCGTTGAAGTTTTCGGGGTAGGATTACATAACAACCGTTGGTACAGTTTGTGAGATACATGTGTACTTACTGGAGTTCTGCCAGCGACTTATCGCGCTCACAACGGAGCCAATCCATCAACGATCGAACCTCTCCGGAAATATTGCATGAATGTGTTTCACCTGTAAAATAAGTACGGTTTTTTGAATGGGTGGACGAATAACTTTGAAGTTCTGTCATTCTCTCGGAATTAAGATTCGATCACGTGGATACCGACTTATTCTTCCCAGGCGGGCCAACATGACATGGGCATAAGGGGGAGATTTATGATCGGCTTGTATTATCGACAAGTATTAAAACCTGACCACGACAAGGTCCCACATTGAAAGAAACCTAGTGTGTCAAAAAATTGTTGTTTGTTCTGTAGCGTCATTGGAAGAATGACGCATGGTTTCGGGTATGCAGTAAGAGAAACAGCAGAAAGGATGCTTTGTTACGACTGACGAGACAAATCAGGACTGTTGAGCTTTGCATAGATTTTAGTGGTGGATAAAAATGCGATATTATAGCATTTATGAACAAAGAGAACGTCTGACGACTTCCTCAGTGTTAAGGACAAATCTATTAATTACAAAATCTTTGGCCGTTGAGATTGATTGACTATTATCCTGGAGTACGTCACGGATCTCTTAGACTAGAGGCCTTTATTCAAAACGGGGCTAACAGTGAGTATGATGAATATCTTATCATTGTCTAGCAGAAAGGATGAACGGGCAATCTATGGGAACTCAGAGAACATGATATGACACGGACACATGTATGTATCAAGCACCAAGTAATAGCTCCAAGTTTTTTTTCTGTGATCGACCTACAGCCGTATAAAAGTGACCCATCATTTGGGTGCCTGTTTAGAGGGAAGAACTAGCCTTGGTGTTTTTGCTCCCGGGGTTTATTGTAACCTTATTTTCGGTGCACGGTGACACTTACAAATTCGAGCCTCAACTACGCATTGTCCTCTTGAGTATCGGAAGTTTGTTTAGTAGACCATCCGCAGCATGACGGAACCAAATGACACAAATACCTTCGTTCAGGTAAAGGACAATGACACTACTGGCAGGAGGAAACTCGGCCAGTCCCCGTGTATGGTAGGAATTTCGAGGAAGAAACAATGAAGCTATATGACATTCAACTTGTCATATATGGCGTCGTTTATATGCCAACCATTTTAAAGCCAATAAGAACCAATTGTTTCAAATTGGTCAAGAATGACTGATTGACCAGCTAGCGTTGAATAGTTAGACTATACCAACAACAAAAGAATAACAACAAAGAAAACAAAAACAGTTGGGCACCGACAACTTCTTCTAACTCCAGTGTTTTGGGTTTCTTGAGCGAAGCAAACTCTGATGAGTTAGCAGTGCTGTCTGTGAATACACAATGAAACACTAGGGGTGCTATTTTCGCGTGGGAGATTTGAAAATCAGCTCACCAACAAAAACCGGAAGTTTTTCTATGTGTGTATCGGGAGGGTAGACAACGTGAGAACATACGATTATGGATGACCCTTTATTCCTGTACAAACGTTCACTTTCTTTGCTCTCTAACCGAATGTATGTGAGAACAGCTAATGACCCGACCATAGGACAGAGCTTCACAGGCGGCATGTTTTACGCATTCTGTTAGCTTCTGCCAGTTATTGACTGTAGAACCTGGTACACAGGATCCTCGAGTTCATTAATTCTACTATTGGATCTGATACAAAGCGAATCTAAAAAGATTCCATACCCTGTGCTCTCTGACCCTAGTATGATTATTGGTTGCTCACATTTCTATCCGTAATACAGAATCCACATTGATTTTCGATTTTAATCAATCGAAACTTCGATATTACGGATTTGCCTGGATCGTCTAACTGACTCGCTAGAACAGCTTTAGTGTTGAGTGAGCAGTTAGAAGAATTCTCACGCGTTATCCGTAAATCCAATGAATAGAATATGATACTATGACTCGTGACCAAACCATCGATAGTTGGACTCTCAGTTCACTGCACTCACTGGTGAACTATCATGTATGCGCAATGAGCGACAGCAATAAATTTTTGATTGCGGTGATTCTCATCCGGTAAGAGGACATGGGACGAACCATAAATTCAAACCATATTACTGCTTCGAGACCATTTTGGTGCATATTGTTTGAATATCGATATAAATTTTAATGCGTAATGAATAGTAAAAACCAAAGTCCCATTTCGGCCTAATGCATTTCCCATACGGAACCGATGAGCAACATTCAATACACTTCAGCTGGATTAAAAAGATTGCACCGTTCCTTTTACGGAAGTTTCACCAAATACACTGGATTCTATCAAGAAATTCACTTATGCATCAGCAGTACCGTGATGTGAACCCCGGACTTCTGACATGCGAGGCGAGCGTGCGACCACTACTCCAGCAACGCACGTTGGGCGCGTCTGAATTTCCACACATGAACAGGCGAACGTGATCACATTTGAGCGATGTGATTGGTGTGCCCGACTCATCGAACGACGACCAATTAACTGCCCTGGTTGTGATGATCGATTGACCTATCACGCAAAACCCCGAAAACTGAAACCAAAAAGCTACCCAGTTGGTGTCGAGCGTGTGTCACGCTACCTGACGGGGAAGTCCCGAATGGCGGGTCACTCGAGTCCAGTGCTTCCCTTTGATGTGGACTCACCGGAATAATTACGCCAGAACAGGAGGACGACCCTTCAAACGAGAGTGGTGTGACTATGAACAAAATGTAATTACTCGTAACTTCGTGGCACATGCACACCGACGTACGACCTGTGATCAGAACCTTCTCTTAGCAGCATTGCCACTACCGATTGTTTGCGTGAATAAAGTCTATCAGCTGTTTCATAACTCTTCAATTTGCAGGGAACAATAAACAATTTAATAACGAATCGCAGAATTACCCCCCAAGAGAATAGATATGACGATGACGTCATTAACGGTGACAAGTAGTACGGAAACCAGTCGTCGCTTGTTTGTGTATAAGGACATTTTCTGTCGCATAACTCATCAGCTTGAGACTTCAAGCCTAAAGCAAACTCGGTATGCCAGATCATGACCAGAAACCGCTGACATTAAGATAACAAAAACTTACGATTAAGAATCGAGTAGGGAGAATCCTCCAAGATCCGTTCAACTAAAGAATGAAATAATGCCAGCTTGAGTTGGTCTCCAAACAATCGCCCAATAAAGAGACCCAATTAGTGTTTACTCAACCAAACACGGTTAGGTTTTTTACGCCATTTATCGTTCGGAACGTACAGCTCTAAGTTAGCAAAACGTTGATTATTCCAACTGGTTGAGCCTATGAAGAAAATACCATTATCCAGCCCATCGGTCATATTGAACTATTCAATACAGGAACAACATACTTTTCATGGCTATCTTGAGACATTTAAACTATACCTAGGTTCTTTTGTCTCAGAAGGCCTCGTGAGACGAATGATGAGCTTGTAACTGAATAAGGTATCGCTTTTGAAACTAAAGCTTCATCAAGCGAAGTGAGTAGTTTACCAGGTTGGCCGAGTTTTAAGGCAGACAGAGAACCAATCAGCAAGATCTCCTCAGATTGGCATACAGGATCGATGATGAATGTCAGTTAAAAAGTCTCTTCGGTTAGTATAGGTAATAAAACTTCATAGTCGATGGGCAGAGCGAGGTTTCTCATTGGTTAGAGCGTGAATTTCTGATCAATATCGCCGGCAAGATTAGATTTGACGATACTGACAGGAAATTTCTTCGGGATAGTATTTCTTCTGCAAGCGTATCAAGTGCCATATCCCACCACACTCCGAACTAAGGACTTCAGTAGNGGGTTTCTTGAGCGAAGCAAACTCTGATGAGTTAGCAGTGCTGTCTGTGAATACACAATGAAACACTAGGGGTGCTATTTTCGCGTGGGAGATTTGAAAATCAGCTCACCAACAAAAACCGGAAGTTTTTCTATGTGTGTATCGGGAGGGTAGACAACGTGAGAACATACGATTATGGATGACCCTTTATTCCTGTACAAACGCTCACTTTCTTTGCTCTCTAACCGAATGTATGTGAGAACAGCTAATGACCCGACCATAGGACAGAGCTTCACAGGCGGCATGTTTTATGCATTCTGTTAGCTTCTGCCAGTTATTGACTGTAGAACCTGGTACACAGGATCCTCGAGTTCATTAATTCTACTATTGGATCTGATACAAAGCGAATCTAAAAAGATTCCATACCCTGTGCTCTCTGACCCTAGTATGATTATTGGTTGCTCACATTTCTATCCGTAATACAGAATCCACATTGATTTTCGATTTTAATCAATCGAAACTTCGATATTACGGATTTGCCTGGATCGTCTAACTGACTCGCTAGAACAGCTTTAGTGTTGAGTGAGCAGTTAGAAGAATTCTCACGCGTTATCCGTAAATCCAATGAATAGAATATGATACTATGACTCGTGACCAAACCATCGATAGTTGGACTCTCAGTTCACTGCACTCACTGGTGAACTATCATGTATGCGCAATGAGCGACAGCAATAAATTTTTGATTGCGGTGATTCTCATCCGGTAAGAGGACATGGGACGAACCATAAATTCAAACCATATTACTGCTTCGAGACCATTTTGGTGCATATTGTTTGAATATCGATATAAATTTTAATGCGTAATGAATAGTAAAAACCAAAGTCCCATTTCGGCCTAATGCATTTCCCATACGGAACCGATGAGCAACATTCAATACACTTCAGCTGGATTAAAAAGATTGCACCGTTCCTTTTACGGAAGTTTCACCAAATACACTGGATTCTATCAAGAAATTCACTTATGCATCAGCAGTACCGTGACTTCTGACATGCGAGGCGAGCGTGCGACCACTACTCCAGCAGCGCACGTTGGGCGCGTCTGAATTTCCACACATGAACAGGCGAACGTGTTCACACTTGAGCGATGTGATTGGTGTGCCTGACTCATCGAACGACACCAATTAACTGCCCTGGTTGTGACGATCGATTGACCTATCCCGTAAAACCCCGAAAACTGAAACCAAAAAGCTACCCAGTTGGTGTCGAGCCTGCGTCACGCTACCTGACGNTCCATGTCAGATGTCCGGGGTTCGAATCCGGCAGGGCCATTGGATATGCACTGCTGATGAGCGAAACTCGAGTACAGTGCTTCCCCCTGGTATGGACTCACCTGAATAATTATACCAGAACACAAGGAGGACCCTTCAAACGAGAGTGGTGTGACTATAAACAAAATGTAATTGCTCGTAACTTCGTGGCACATGCACACCGATGTACAACCTGTGATCAGAACCTTCTCTTAGCAGCGTTGCCACTACCGATTACTTGCCTGAATAAAGTCTCAGTTGTTTCATAACTCTTCAATTTGCAGGGAACAATAAACAATTTAATAACGAATCGCAGAATTACCCCCCAAGAGAATAGATATGACGTAATGTCATTAACGGTGTCAAGTAGTACGGAAACCAGTAGTCGCTTGTTTGTGTATAAAGACATTTTCTGTCGCATAACTCATCAGCTTGTGACTTCAAGCCTGAGGTAAACTACGCCAGATCATGACCATAAACCGCTGACATTAGGATGACAAAAACTTACGATTGAGAATCGAGTAGGGAGAATCCTCCAAGATCCGTTCAACTAGAGAAGAATAAAATAATACCAGTTTGAGTCGGTCTCCAAACAATCGCCCAATAAATAGACCCAATTAGTGTTTACTCAACCAAACAAGGTTAGGTTTTTTTACGCCATTTATCGTTCGGAACGTACAGCTAAAAGTTAGCAAAACGTTGATTATCAATGTTGTGGAATGTAGGTAGCTCGGGTGCGCTGTTTGGTTGTTGGTCTGTTCGCCGAGCTTGGCAGTTGGATTGCAAACGTTTCATCACCAATCGAGATGACATCGTCAGTGCAGTGCGAACAGACCAACAACCAAACGTTGATTATTCCAACTGGTTGAGCCTATGAAGAAAATACCACTATCCAGCCCATCGGTCATATTGAACTGTTCAATACAGGAACAACATACCTTTTCCAGTTGCTTTGAGACGTTTAAACTACATCTAGGTTCTTTTGTTTCAGAAGGGCTCGTGGGACGAATGATGATGTTGCAACTGAACAAGGTGTCGCTTCTGAAACTAAAGCTTCATCAAGGCAGAGAGAACCAATCAGCGAGATCTCCTCAGACTGGCATACAGGATCACTGATGAATGTCAGTAAAAAGGTCTTTTCGGTTAGTATGGGTAATAAAACTTTATAGTCGATGGGCAGCATGAGGTTCCTCATTGGTTAGAGCGCGAATTTCCGGACCAGAAGATCCGACGTTTGAGAACCCAGCCTCTGCATTGTGATTTACCATGTCTAGCCTTGGGCGACCTGGCAGGATCTCAGCCCACGTGCTTTCTTCGGGTAGCAAGGCAGTTAGTAACCGAAAGGGTGATACTGTTGGACGATTTTCTATACAGTCGACGGGTTGGAAACATTTAAGTTCACTTTGGTCGGAGTTGGGATCCAGATCTTCCGGTTCAAGGCGATTCAAGTAGGTGCCACTGTTAATTTTTATTCGGCTGTTTGGATTTTTAGGTGCTACGACAGTATGCTTAAGGGGGTGAGATGCGGGTCAGCTAGGCTAATGTGCTTAAGATCTAAGCTACTTTCTTCATGACCGCTGACAACTGCATGCCACCACGTGTCACCTCGGCTGATCTGGAACCGTCATTCACACGTCTGCCAGTGTTGCGCCTTCTATTCTTTTCATAACAAAGCTTTATTTACCGAGACTACTCATAAGTGTGCAGTAGAGTCTTTGAGAGCCTATCACCAATTTCATCTTTCTTGCTGCTTATAATCCATATTTTACCAACTAAACCTCTATCTTATAGAAGAAGGTAACCAACTGAAAGTCGGCGAGTGACCCACGATGTCATTCGTCTGTAAGCGCCGTGGAACAAACCAGAAATCATAGATGGAAAAGAAAAGAAGACGTCGAATGTTTTACAAAGACCTTTATAATCCACCGCACCTTTTTGGACATGTATGATCAATATCACCGGCAAGATTAGATTAGACGATACTGACGGGAAATTTCTTCGGGATGTTATTTCTTCTGCAAGCACATCAAGCGCCATATCCCACCACACTCCGAACTAAGGACTTCAGTAGTTGGTTGAGAACATACTGTATGTTTTATATTGAATATACACAAAAAATAATAATGGAGCCATCCTATCCACAGAAAGCTGTTTACGATAAATGAACCTTGTGCTCTTCAAGGGGAAGGTCGCCCTATTCCAACTATCTTGTGGCTAAAAAGATTACCAGCGACTGTCAGGACTTCAAGATTGTCGCATATTTCGATTCAATCTGCGAGTGCCCGTGGTGTATGCTGAAAAGTCGAGAAGCCGGACAGATGTTTGCCCGTGTTGGGATCTATCAGAAGTAGGAATCACATGTAAAGGATCCTGGGAAATCGCCTCTTGAAGGGACACTGAACACCATATCATGTGATATGAAAGGGATGAAAAAAGATAATTGTATTGAAACATGGTCTGTGGCCCTAGAACAGTTTTCCAAAGCTCTTGCGTCCTCCACCAACACTGAGTTGTTTGTACAGGATGATATCAGTGACTGCTGAGTTTCGTCCCTTTCGATGTCTCCACAAACTCTTGTTTTACTTGGTCTGTGGCCCTAGAACAGTTTTCCAAACTCTTGCGTCCTCCACGAACACTGATTTGTTTGTACAGGATGACATCAGCGACTGCTGAGTTTCGTTCCTTTCGATGTCTCCACAAACTCTTGTTTTACTTTGCCGTTTTAACTGGCGCAATCTGCTCACATTATTTAAACTTTTCATATAACACCACTTCAATCATAAAAGGATGATATCCTTGTTCGTGGAAATTATTCGGTTACAGTGATCAGAACGGGAAGACTACTCAAGTAATTTCTATCAACCACCGTTTTTAACACAGCTTTATTTCTACACAAAACGCAGGACGAGTAAGCTTAAATCAAACTATCATAATCGTGCACAAGACGTGATTGTCCTTCTGGAAGAGACAGATTCCTGGATAACTCGAACTTCTTACATCAATCAGGATAGACCGATTGGAAGCAGTTGACAAGAATCCACGGAAGTTGCAAATAACTCACTGGTGGCTCCACAGAACTGAATGGCAAATGCGGCATACTGCCAGTTGCTGGCATTCTGGGCTGCAACACACAGCAAAACATAGAAATTAAGTTTGACCCACATATATCGGTAACAGGGTGATAGAGATGAATTATCCGTCTGCGTAGCTAAGGGCATGCGTACTATGTGCATGAAACTGATAGCACTAATCAACTACAGAAGGACTAGATCAAGCCAAGATGATAAAAAGTTAAAGCTGGAAAAGATAGCCTATCATCCCCAGAAGTATTTCTATAGCGATTTTGACTACGTTCCCAGCGCATCCCCTGAATATAGACGATTTTTACCACATAGTCACAGAAATTCCCTTTATTGATCGATGGGGAAACCCGTGGTGTGGTGGTTTCTGAAAGTACGTTGCACGCATATGCATCACTGTGATAAAGTATATTTGCAGATGTTACCTTTTCTAAATGTGCTGAAAAATCGGATCGCCTACAGTGAGTAGCTTTCCAGCAGCAGACGCACGGGCATCGAACCCACTCTCCCTCACTTATAAGTAGCAGCGAACATGTGTGGCGAACCAGAGCAGATCTGATAGGACACAAAGAGGTGTTTTGATTCACGATCCCGTTGGAGCTTCGGACACACAGGTTGTGCATCAACAAAATCATATTTCACGATAAATCAGTACGGACAGACCGTGTGTATGTCCTTTTTTCGAAGCATACCCTCCACCCGACAAAACACAGCATACTCCGGGTGCTGGGATTCCTAATAAGAACAATCACTAGGTTGTTTTGATAACCTAAAATAGTCGATCGAATGTGTGCATCGGTCCTTCGTAAGGAACAAGCATTTGTGGAAATCCATGATCCCAGTTCCACTAAGATGGTAAGAGACCTCCTGCAGCCATGTTTGGTGCAGATTCAGAACTCACCCAGCAATCACTATGACTCATTGACTAGCGGGTGGCACCTTTGTGGCATTGCGCACGAACAAATAGATAAGCTGTATCCGGTTGGGACCGCTGGGCTTGTGAAGGTGGCAAGCAAAATGGGGACGTAGGTCCGATGTTTAGAAAACTTCCAGCTACAAGCATCCGCCTGGTACGACCGGGAAAATTGCTGTCAAGTTTGGCTGAGGCTGGAGACAAGGTGTGCACGGTCGTGTTTAGAAAGCTGGAGCCTATGCCCACAGTATTCTGTATGTATTAGTACAAAAAGACTCAGAAGAATAATCACGAAGTGATTTTTTGAGTAAAAGAGTGGTGATTATAACCACTTAGAAATTAAGAAAGCGTTCTTTTTCCTTATTTTTTCTAAAGTGAGGACTGTCCAACTTTTGGATTACTCTGTAGACTCTCAAAGTTGAAGTCAAAGTATGCTAAAGTCTGTTATACACGTAACATATTTGTGAGATTACAGTCATCGTCATCATCATCATAATCATCCTCATTGTCAGCCGTAATAACCGCGTACTCGTCGTACAGTGGTTGTAGCTGCCGCAGTTTCGTTCATCGATGGTTTGGGTGGATAGGTACAGTGGGCTGTCAAGTGGGGGGGGGAGGGTTAAAAAAGGAGCTATGCAGTGAAGGCAATAGTTAGATGCACGAGCGCCGTTGAGGGCGCGACTGGGCCATGTCTGACAATGTCTCTAGCCATTGATGTGGCCCGTCTCGAAGTCCCCATCCAGGAAGACGGCAGTGACCAGCGCAGATGAGTTTGCTGGTAATTGCTTTCATACTTCGCTGCCAAGTCATTGTTTGACCGCCTCTGGCTCTCTTCCACC
>NW_008751704.1:1257450-1257896 GCF_000715545.1 Opisthorchis viverrini | reverse complement strand
CAGTGTCGCTGTTCCAGAATCTGTCGGAGGGTGAAGATATGATCAATGCAACCTCTTGCAGGACGGAACCCAGCTTGGTTTTCACGGATCTGCCTACTTCTGTGTTCAGATAACCTTCGGAGGATAAGAGAGCATCTTCGATGCCACAGCTAACAGGCTGATGCCACGGTGGTTTTCACATAGTGTCCGCATACCCTTTTTGAAGATAGAGATACCTGTCGACAACCCCCATTCTGCAGGCACTTTCTCTTCGTCCCACATAGTACCAATAAGCTTTGTCAAGTGGGTCACCAGGGGATTTCCGCCTTCTTTGAAGAGGGCTAGATACAGACCTTCCGGTCCTGGTGCCTTCTCACGTTTCTGTTCGCCTATTTCATACTTTATTTCTTCTTCCGAAGGGCAACCAAGGTTTGCATTCTATTCGCCCGTACGCACTATCTCCACAG
>NW_008751704.1:1242452-1255503 GCF_000715545.1 Opisthorchis viverrini | reverse complement strand
TATTTCGACCGTATCGGATAATGCGCCGGCGGTCACGGTCAACCGTTGGGCGATCGGAGTGTGCGGTTTTTGGGGGCGACGTTTTCTAACCCGTCCTCCTTCGGGGGAAGGCAGCGTCGCTGCTTCCATAAATATAGACATGCTGGTCGCTTGGGGGAAACAACTTACTGCCTTCACATTCTGTCGCAGATACAGTGTGAAGATGTGTCGAATGAACGAACCTTAAGCGTAGTACGGTTCGCGCCTCTTCAAGGTCTGAACTTTCCATCCGGTACACTAGGTGTTAGTACGGAGTTCACACAACTGCGCACATCTTGTGTCAGGAAGGTCAGATCCCTGAAGATTGTCCCTGAATGCCCAAAACCTAATTGGACCTTCAAACTACACCGAACCCCCACCAGACAGCCTTGAATCAAGGTCACACGCTGCCCTCAATATATAGCGCGAGGCCGTTGTACTTTTCGCACTCATTCTCTTGTTCGTCCTATAGCTGTTGCGTTCCTCATCGGCGTGTCTTTTTTCCGGCGCAAAGCACTGAAGCGGGGAGATTCACAGACGACGATAACCATCAGTATTAAGTCAAGTTATGTGATGGATCCCTCAATGGCGATAGCTTGCCGTCGTTCTCACCTAAATATGATCAGAGCACTGACAACTGCTGACGACCGGGAATCATTTGTGTATCTCGACGTTACACCAAACAGCGTCAGGTCCAGCGAAACAACACTACGTATCAAAGCTGAACATAAGTCAAGAAAAATCACTTAATGTTTTGATCGGTTACAGACTGGCGGTACTAAAGTTAGACTGAAGAATTTTCTTGGCCATATAGCTGCCTCAGTCGTGAAACACGAACAGACGTCCCGACCAGATTGACCTGTCAGTGCTGATTTACATATCGTTTTGTGTTCATTCTAATACTCAAAGTATGAAACGACGTGCGATGCCGTCTTCTAGCACTGGTTTAGAAACAGCTGCAGGCACCTTTACAGTGATTTCATGCGTCCAACAATGGTAGCCACACCATTGTGTTGGTTCAGCTGAAAACGAATATACACCGTAACCAGAGCTACAAGAAAGTTGTGTGTGAAAATAGTTTGGCGGGTTTTAATCATTATCAGTCCATTTGCCCACTCACCAATCAAATCTAAGATATCTCTCAACCTAGCACATATCCAATTAATGCGTGTTGCGTCCTTTCATAGATAAAGGGGAGATGACCAACAACGTGGCCCGTAGGTGTTCATTCCAACGAGACGTCATGGACCAGCAGTAATAAACATGCTTTAGTCGACGTAAAACAAGCACCGGACACAGCCTACCGTCTCATTTTAATAGGTCACTTGGAAAGGGACTGGTCAACTGACTGGACGACTGATCATTCGTCAATGTACTTCTAGCGACCCGTCACCCACACACTTGNTCCCAGTCCCTCACTGGATCACGAGACTTGTCTTTTTTTCATACTCACAAACCACGTCACATTAAGGTGATTCATCGGAAATCGATTGTCTGTACCGTCTAGTGAGCGTAGCAACTACTCATGTGCTGACACCCACGTACACGCAAACGAACCTACATATAGGGAAACCGAACACAGCACACACAGACTCGCGCGCGTGCAGGGAGCAGGGAGTCCGCCGAACTCCCAGTCCACGGACAACTATGGAATATGTGTAGCAGCCAAACTGCGGAGGAAACACGTTCCCACCGACCGGACTTTCGCCAAGGGACTCCCACATCCGATATGTTCCTTTTTTTTACTCGCTCTTATTTTCGCATTGTATTTGTTTTTATACGTGTCGCAACCACACCAAAAACCTCTATTAGTGCACACACACCTGATTTGTATTATGGACATCATCAGCAGCTGTGCACTAATATACTACGCGTGCGCAATCGGCGGAAGCTAATGAAAAACTGCTTGGTTTACTGTTGTTTGAATAAAACTAACAGGGTGACAGTCAACATTATTACATTCTTGCCATGTGGTCGAAGTAAATATGTGGCGTAGACGTGTCAAATGGCTTACGTGAGAACGAGGGACGCGTCCTAATGCAGCGAATAAATGCACACACGCATGGGGTAATAAAGCAAATTCAAATGCTTTGTGAACGAAAGTTAAACTTACCAACTTCGTAGTTCTCTCGTTTTATTGACACAAAGTAATATCTCATGCACGGTTCGCTCTCCGAAGCTGAAAGTGATAACATTTCACATGGATTGTTACACGCCCTGAAGTGGTCATCATGCTTCTTTAAGCGAAATTTGCATGGCATAAAAATCAGACTGAATGTAAGAACTCCTGCTGGAGTCATGATCGCGATGTGAAACGAGGAACAAAACTCAGAAAACACAAAAGACACTCATTCGAGGGATGAAAGCACCAGGATAGTAGGACTTATTGATTGAGTTATTACGTTTTCTACTACCCTACTTCTCTCGAAAAAAGGCCTCGATCGATTCCAGTTGGATGTCCCTCTCTGATGAAAATGCTTTCTTGGGTCGTCCGATACGGATACACCTTTGTTCTTGTTGTAACCGCAATGAAAAACCAAAGGCGATGAAGTATTTTATTCTGGTCATCAATTCAAAAACCAGTTCTTCATACAGGCCACCTGTTTTGTCTACAAATATTTTCACCATATTCCACACCTTCTCCGGTATCATCATCATCATTGTCAGCTGTAATAACCGTACTCGTCGTACAGTGGTTGTAGCTGCCGCAGTTTCGATCACCGATAATTTGGGGGGTAGGTAGCTGCGCATTGCAGGCGGGAGCTGATAAATTGGTGCATACATCCAGCACTGTCAGTGGGCTGTCACGTGGGGAGGCAGCCTCCATGGGGAAGGATTTAATTCGGTGGAAATGGGGAGAACGGTAACTGAGATGCAGTTGGAGCTGCTGATTTTCTTGGGTTGGATCAACTGTGACTGGAGCCAAGTCAGAGCACTGATATAGGAAAAGCACTATCTTTACAGTCTCATGAACTTCAAACAATATGGACTCAACGAAGTCACTTCAAATTTCCTTTCCCTGATCACTAGCAACCGGACTTTGTTGTTAATGCCTTGTTTTTTTTTTAAATCAAATGTTGTCACTGTTCTTAGCAAACGCAAAATAAAAAGCATGAAAGGCAAACTGAAGCGGTGAATTTCTAAGCGATTCACCTTTTAAACTTCGGATTTTGTTTTGCCCATATCACTATTGTATGTGGTACACCATCGGTCCCTAGTATACTGGCTAGCTTTCTGCCGTTTGTTACCATGAGAAGACAGTAGAATGCGATTGCTCCATGGAACAACCTAATTCACCAAGGTCTTGTTTCTGTTCCTCGGCTTCGGAATGATTATATTTAGTGAAAAAAAGCTCTGAGAAATTGATTTCCCCAGATCGGAGTGACTAGGTTTGAAGCTGTTCCACGGATCTGTCCAGCCTACTCGAGAAACACATTCACTTGCAAATCAATTTGTAGATTGCATTTCAAAAGCAGAAAGTCTAAAATAAACATTTCTACGATGACAGCAGGTTCTTAGAAAGCGACCGCGGAAATTGGTACATGTATGCACAGTAGTTGTGATTTTTCCTATCCAGTGTGGTACCCCAGCAGTAACCTAATACGAATATTTTTGACGTTCACATGAGAGTATACTTTACTTTGGTGAAACATAACCGTATACATCAATCAGACTGTTTTCTTGTTCATGGGTATTTTCATGTCGATATTCCATAAAAAGCCATCGTGAATCAAAGGATTATCCATCTTCGGAAAAATGAAAACAATGGTAAACGGGGCTCCTGTTGTGCTCTAATCTGCATTACAGTGGTTGTTCCTCAGGCAGGTGTGAAATGGGATCAACATAGCTTCTCAAAGGTCGCGGTGTGGTCTGGAACGCGCGGCTGACGTAAATCAACATATAAGTTCGAGCAACGCCGTTCTTGCTAATGCTCGTTTCATTAAAATGCATTCGTCCACCTCAAAATCACAATGCAAAGAATGATTCACCGGCAGAAAGGCCATGGAAACTCACTTGTTATGCATTCAAAATTTATCAGTTCGCCACCTTCCCCACTTGGCATACAAGGTGAACTGCACAACGCTCCACTCAGAGCAAAGTGGATGTGTCTGAGTGGGACAAAAGAGGATTAGCGCTTTTGTGATTGAAACATTTGTTTCGCAAAAGAAAAGTACCACAGCACCATTTTTTCACTGTATCTCTACTGGCAAGAGGTAAATGGAAACTTGATCGGTAACACCAGAAAGTAACTGACGAATTAAAAAGAATTCAAGCGACAGAGTAAGATTTGGAGGGCCGAAAATATGCACCATGTGTGCAAAAAGACTATGGATTCGATCAACCAGATACCGTTTACTATCACTACTTTACTCGAATTGCATATGTCGAACAGACCCATTTCTGAGCAACTTGCGCATCTACGAGTACTTTTTTCATCATTATTAAAAAGTTAGGGTTAATGTGAAGTCCGCATGACAGCGAACCTAGTTCAGAACAAACGGGTTTTGGACATCAGAAACTTTTGGTTGAATATTCACCCTGTCGTACTGCGCCAGCGTTGAAAGTTTTTTAACCCCTCCAAACGTGTCAGAAGTTCCAATTTTTTTAGGACTGGAACAAAAGCGCAACTAAATTCTGAGATCATCTCATAGCGTCCTGCATCTGAGAGAGCCTTTGCGTACATATTCATAATATCGGCTTGGTTTTGGAATCCGTTACTTCCTAATCTGTTGTTACGGTACTCTGGTAGGTTAGAGTGTGAATTTACTGACCGGAAGGACGTGGTTCGAAGGTACGTGGTTCGAACCCGACCTCTACTTCTCGGCATCCCCTGTCTAGGCTTGGGCAATCTGGCAGTATCCCAGTTATCGTGTTGCCTTCCGGTGGCATGGCAGTTAGGCCCCGAAAGGATGCTACAGCTAAACGAAAGTTAACGAAACGTTACTGTACCTTTTGCGCCCCCGATGAGTTAATACCGGGTTTGAAAAAGCCATATCTAATACATTCATGTAAATGAGAAAATGCAAGCCCCGGATATGGTGACAAACGTGAAGTTTAATCCTTCAGCAGTTCTCTTCATCCATAAAGACAAGTAAGTCTATTCTGTCCTAACATCCGGGTGCATGAGAGTCTTATTAAAAGTCCATTTTTGTGGACTTGCTCATTCAGTGAGAAAAAATGGCTTTCCAGTCCACTGCCACCCAACTACAACGTATTTACTCTAAATACAACCAAATTTCAGTAGAAACAGGCATTCTTACTGACTTTGGATCACAAAAACTTCAACCTATTGCTGACGGTATTGACATTTTCCCTCGAAAAAAGCGTTTCGAATGACGTCATGTTGTGAGAATTGTTACTTCATTGGTGAAAGCAAAAAGTTGTCGAATGAATAGGGGTTTTATTCTACAAGATCTATATGTAGCGGTCTTAAAAACTTCGCCTAACCAAATAATTGGAGGCTTCAGAACTGATTGTGTTTCAATGGCCCTCTGAGGGTCGATGATCCACATCTCTCCTAAACAAAGAGGTGACGGATGATCAGAAGACGTGGTGTATATTGCGAGGTCAAGCTTACACTCAGTCACGGCCAGCTATGTCACCGAGCAGGTGAGGCGTGAGTCAGACGCTTTCATCATGAAGTGCTTCTTTTGACCAGAGAACTAACACAGGGAAAGTCATTGTCACCAAGTCGGGAAACTTGAGGCAAAACACTCGGTCTCAGGTAGTGTGCAAACCGTTTAACCAATTGAGATCGGAAATGCAAACTAATTCCGCAAAAAGCGATTAGTTAGTGAACATGAATATCAACTCATAAGGTTTCTTGCGAAAAGTTAAGCACTTTTAAAATTTAACACCATTTGAAACGAGTCCGGCAGTCTCTATTCCTGTCAATTCAGGGGCACTCAAAAATCGTTCTAGTTCACCCGTCACGAGGAATTTAAGGCGAGGAATATCGGCGAGCCTGTGATTTATCCGTAGGGTCTATTACCGATTTTTAGCAACGCGCTTCCCCGTAGACTGAAGCCTGTTTTGTTGTGCTAACATTCTTCAAGGAGGATCGACGTTCACATCACAGTATTGTCGAAGCGTGTATGGCTAACACATAAAGCACAGAATCAAGGCTTTGAATCAGTTGAGCCCACATGGCTCCTTTGGAACAGCCATCTCTCTGTTCACGAACAATCATTCTGATCAGTTCACACCAAAAGATTGCCAACTATGGACATTTTGTTGGATTAAAAAACGATCTCTTCCATCGTTCACCACCCTGTCTTACTCCCCAAAGCCTATGCCGCGTATAGCGCGTTCAGTCAAGTGCTTATGCGGGATTCCATCGGTGTAGTTCGGTATGACAGGAAGAAGATATCAGCCCACCATTTTTTCTAATTTTCAAATCCCATTGACCATTAAATGACCTAGGTCATTCTGGTTACTAGTAAATGAACGCTACTGTTCTACGTTCTTACCAGACCAGTAGCCTTTCTTTGAAGGGGAGATAACTGTTACATTCAAGGGCTAGTTACCCGAATATCATGTTTGGAATGCTCCATCGCGTTGAAACTAGTCTTGTTCGTGTCGGCATTAGTTGTGTGTCTACAATGGCTGTCCCAATACCAGTTACAGACACTGCTACCGATGACCGAATGGTCGAGTGAATAAAGCAGTAGCCAGGAGATCGCAGGTTTGAAACTCCTTGCTGATGAATTCCAACATCATTGACCATTGACCATAAATTCGTTTTACTTACCACGAAAAATCTCCACTGAAAATTCCAAACGCTTTTCTTATTATCAACTAATGTCTGGAATCCCAAGTGTCTATTTCCCATCGTGGTCTCTGTTGAGGGGGAATCTGGCCCTTTGCGGATACATAGAGTGTCCTCTATTAGGAGTCTGGTAGTGGTAGCTCAAATTTCTTCATTTTCAACTCAATTCTCCCTTGACCTGTGTGAACTTGTTTTGGCTTGTGAGGGCCCTCTTTGGGAGCTTAGTTTGGAAGGTAACTGTAGACAGATGATTGTGCGCTGTTCTATCGGTCCTCTTTCAATTTATTTAAATGGATAACATTCAGTGATACCGTCGTTCAGCTGTAGCATCTTTCCGGTGCCTAGCTGCCAGGTCACCCGAAGGGAGCACAAGGACTGGGATACTGCCAGGTAGCCCTACCTAGACTTGGAATTCCAGAGACATCGGTCGGGTACGACCCACGGACCACTTGTCAGTAAATTCGTGCTCTAACCACTGATACATCTCACACCACCGCGCTTATGCAGTTATAAATTGGTTCGAGTGATAAAGTGAGCCTATGTACAGTGGTTACAGTGAGGTACACTGGGTCCATATGTCACTTGTTTAACACCATGCCACACAAAAACTAAGTACCGAATCTGAGGTATTACCCTATCTTCTGCAATTAGATAGGAACGATTAAGACCTATCCCCGTCGGTGATCAACTACTAGCTCTGAAACACAATGTGAATTATTCACGTATCAGTTTAGGTGAAAAGAAAATTGTCTTACTTTTCATTGTTCGGATGCAATGTGAGCCGTCGTATTTGTCCGGAAGCACTGTAGGGTACGCCAGTGAATGACTCTCTGCATGGACGTAGCAAATGTTCATAAGCCCTCTTTGCGCGTGCCTGCGAGGGTCCGGCCAACTCGGTTTCGGGCCAGTTCAATATCTAGTGGTAATGTGGAGCAAGCACTCTGGTTGTCTCTTTATTTGTTCGGAAACCGAACGTATATATTATGAGTAATGGGCAAATAATGGCTACAAAGCTGAAATTCATCCGGAGGGGGGGTGATGTGTTAGTAAGCTCAAAATCCAAACTTTCCATAATCTTCTGATCGTTGCACTCGAATTGTCATCCGGTCAAACACTACGAAGGCTAGTAGCGGGTGAACCCTCAACTCACGGATTCCCGATGATCCCACAAATTCAAACGGGATTTGATAGGTTGTGAAATGCTCAAACTCAAACAGATTGAAAACATTGGCCAATAAGATCGGCACTCACTTTCACCCAGGAGCCTGGGGTCAAATCGGTCGTTATTAACCCGGAGCAAACGATAAACTTTGATGGTTCGAATACAGCTATAGCGCCCTCGGCAACTCGTAGGCCATTTCTATACATCGTCACCTGTTGGAAGGCTTGCTGCCACCTGGTATCCGTAGGTTCGACAACCAGAACGACGATTAAACGATCTTCTGGTGAATCGAAAGGACGAAATGTGCTGTATAGTCCCTTTTGGGGCATATGATTGGCTTTGATTTGTCGCCTTGCGCTATTCTGTTGCACAGTGACCTGAAGAAATATACGAATACGAACAAGCTCAAATGCAAAGCTAAAAATTTGGTAGAGGCAAAGTGATACCATCTTACGTCCACAGAAATCAAGTAAGCGAGAAACAATAAATGACCAGTCTGTGGAGTAAAAGTAAAGCAACGGAAGCACTCAAGTTAACTTCCCCCGGGACAGACAGCTGGGCTTCTTCGTGAGGCCTTTTTTCCGAGCAATGCAGTTTTCGGATGGACTTCTACTTTCGTCGGCATTCTTCCAGACAGGTGCTAGATATGGAACCTGATACATCATAAACGAGAGATTCAGCTGGGTTCCGGGTAGGTCTTTCACAAGACCGAATTTGTTCGCAAATGAGTGTATTCCACTAGAAACCTATACTCATCGTCTGAAATATTATGAGATATTACAGATTTAGTTATTTGTCACTAAAGAAATCGTCATGTCTAATTCTACTACTGAAACGCAAGTGTTCTGCCGGTGGTGACCCTGGAACACAACTATACCCAGGAAGGCACCGGCTGCTGCAGTAGGCAAGTAAACCATGAATGTTTCAATTGACCATTTGTTATCCTGGGTATTGCTTATTCCCGAGATTCGAACTCTCGAGTCGTCCTCCACGCTCATCCATTCACTAACTTGCATACATCTCCTATATGGAGTTCTCTGCTTCTCCTCAGGATACGAATGCTCACTAATATACCACTTCATAGTGGTCGTTGCCAGAGGCTCGCTGGTTAATCTGTTAGACCTGGTACGTGCAAATGGATTACGTTGCACATGGTGATCGAGCAAAATGACCACTGTGCAAGATGTGCACGGAGTGAACCTGAAGTGCATATTTTTCCGGTTCCACTTTTGGAGAAAAGGAAGAAGGTAAGGAACCATGTTTGGAATCGCTTGCATCCGACCCAAACCCGAAACGGAACTATACCAGAACAAGGTAGAAAATTGTATAGACGTAATGCACTACTCTGTTAAATGTATGGTGATATCTCGAATATCATGCCAACTTAAAAATGAGGCGGCCTAGTACAGCATATAAAAACGTCATAACCGAGAGACTCAACATGGTTCCAGGTAAGTCTCCTCTAAAAATCAAACTGATATGCGAATAAGTGTATTTCGCAAAAGTAGGTAATTACTTGCTAACTAAGGTGATGTTCTAAATGGAGCAAGAGATGTTTTCATAAAGAAAACTACTCACAAGGTTGCTGAAAACTTTTCGACAGCCCATGACCGAATTGATTTCTCGAAAACAGTCCGATTTGGGTTCAAGTAGAACATAAGGTTGATAGAAACTCGGAGACTGCGCCTACCTGATGAGCCCGATCTTCTGGTGAATCGAAAGGACTAAATGTGCTATATAGTCCCTTTTGGGGGATATGATTGGCTTTGATTTGTCGCCTTGCGCTATTCTGTTGCACAGTGACCTGAAGAAATATACGAATACGAACAAGCTCAAACGCAAAGCTAAAAATTTGGTAGAGGCAAAGTGATACCATCTTACGTCCACAGAAATCAAGTAAGCGAGAAACAATAAATGACCAGTCTGTGAACGAGTAAAAGTAAAGCAACGGAAGCACTCAAGTTAACTTCCCCCGGGACAGACAGCTGGGGATGTATGCACTAACTGAGCAACAAACATATTCCTCTATGGCAGGTAATTACGAGTTTGACGGTGAAAGATTTGTTGATCTCCTGTAACTCATAAACATCCAGAGACGTTTGATGGCACACGTGGCCTGGTCTCAAATTTCGCGCTGACCTCTCAGATACCAGAAGACGTCAAAGCGGTCCGCAAAAAGTCCATTTTAGATGTGCGAAACTTCAAAAAACATGAATGAAAAAACAGTGAAGCGTTGTACGCTCTCACTCGGAACACTTACCGAGCACGTGCTCTGGTCACAACCCACAGTCACATCGCATTCACTTCCGCCTTCCATATCCCCAATATGTACGGACATGGTCTCGGCATTGTCATACGGCATACTGAATATGATCGTATATCCTGCAGAAGCGTTGTATATCGGTACATCTCCTGTTTCATCTGACAGATTTTAGAGAAAAACGCATCAGTTTTCAAAGCTTGTTTTCGGTATATGCATCTAAATTGCGACCAGTGCAGGATACACTGGTTGTATATCAAGCCATTATTGATCTATTTTCAGCGTCTGGCGATTAGCTTGCAAAGGTGTCGTCACCACCAGTTCGTGATTGAATAGGTACTTCCTTCTAACCTGATTGTTTCTACATGGCTTCTAAGACTGTGCTTGATGTCTCCTGATGTGACTGCCTATGAATGTAGCTGTAAGCAGATGAACAAAAGTACCCAACCAACGATTGGGGACAACACTTTTGCAAGCAAATTTCAAAGCTCAGCGAACAGGTCAACAGCCCACTGACCTATACTCAATCGATGCACGTGGGCTACTAAAATTTCTACAAAAAGTAGGGTACATCAACAACAAAAAACACTTAAACTTGTAGTACCTCGGAGTAGGCTCAAAAACCTTGTAAATAAGTTGATATTCACTTTTTATCATAGGGGTGTAAAGGACTGTTTCCACAGTGGTTCTCTCACAAATATTCACCATGTCTGAGCATTACAGTAAGTGCAAGTATTCCATTGATTCAGTTGTCACCCATCAATGAGTTTACATTATAGCAAATAATATGATAATAATACGACAGATAATTATATAGTAGATATAACTCATAATTCCACTGTCAATCTCGGGATTACAAATCTCATCATCTCGGTTTGCTTTTCAGGACCGTCAATTGGATATTAACAGCACAGTGATTGAAAGTAAGCTCTCATGACTGGGTACAGTAACGTAAAATACACAAGATTCAGTTGGTATGTTCATGAGGACGCTTGAGAATATTCACTTTTTAAAAACTCTGCGCAGATGAGATAGCTAGTTACCTGTCTAGTAGCTTGTAAGAGGTTAGTTCGCGTTCGCAAATGAGCAGCTTTGCACCGAAAGGCGTTTTTCCTTTCACTGGTGAAAACTATTTGGAATGAATGCATACAAAGAACTTCTTACGTTTCTCCACACTACCAATGAAAGGAAGGCCCTCGCTGCAGAGTTGTTCATTAGAATGTGCCAACTGAACAGTTACAGACTGTTGGACAGGGGAGCGAAATTCTCATATGCATTTTCTTTACAAAACTGAATATCCATCTTCTTCTTGAATGCGTCTTCCTGAACTTTCTTGGATATTCATTGACTGGTACTCAGTTCCAAGCAAATGCTACGGAGCGACTCCACAAACTCCGTAATTGATCACAATTTTCAAGAGACGCAGAGCGGATTTACGAGAAAACATACTACCCGCGTGCCCCCATCAGTAGTATCGCCGGTACACCAGAAGTACAGAGAGCTCCTGATCGTACGGCCTCCGTCTAAAAGTTAAGCGGAAAGGTCAATGTGGTAATCGAAAGCCGCCAGTTACACAAAGCCACTCAGAACTGACCTTAACATCGATTTGGCTTACTCCTAGATGAACTGTGTCCAGTATAATGGAATGTTCGATTGGAACAACCATCGAGCGTTTTGCCTGTTATATTGTACTTCATGAGAGTAATCAGATAAGGAGGTTAACGTAAAGAGTAATAACTTCAGTCTGGTTCAAAATCACTTGTGAAGTTGGTGAGAATATTTGTCGTGTATTATTTTGTGCTTAGCTGTTCTACTTGTCGGTCATTAAATGAACTTAACCACCTAGTCTCTGGTAGATAAGGTTGCTGAATCTTTCCTCACCCTATAAAGTGAAGGGCCACATACACATATAGAAGGTAAAATAATTCCACCAAATCGGCCGAAGTAATTAATACAATCAAATTAAAAATATTATACATCTGTGCATAAGAATATATGTGTCCAGAGTTTCTACCACTGTCACCAGGCACGACGTAGGTAACCTGTCCTTTGGATCTCAAAATCTGTCACGTGGACCTATGAAAAACAAACCTAGCAGTTCCGGAGATTCTGTATGTTTCACTAGTTTGAAGAATAAAATTAGATCTAACCTATTACCTAATTACCTATTAAACTGTGTAGGGGAATGTTACCTGGCACAATTGCTTGTACACAGACATTCAGATCAAGCCTTCTACGTTTTTTAACAACCGATGTTCACACCGATTGAGTGAGAAGCGAAATGGTTGCCCAACAACTGGTGTAACGGTGGATACTACTGATGAGGCATGCTAGTAGTATGTTTCTCGTAGATCTGCTTCGCGTCTCTTGAAAAGTGAGATCTATTACGGAATCTGTGGGGTCGTTTTGTAGCAGTTGTTTGCATTTGAGTATTGGTCAGTGAATATCCAGGAAAGTTCAGGAAGACGCTTTCAAAGAGAAGATGGATATTCAGTTTTTATAAACAAGATGCATATGAGAGTTTTACTCCACTGTCCAATAGTCTGTAACTGTTCAAGTTAGTGTTTCACTAGTAAACAACTCCGCAGCGAAGGCCTTCTCCCTTCCACTGGTAGCATGAATAAAGGTTTGGGTATTTTGTGCAGTGAACGCAAAAGTACAAAGAGTTACAAATACTGAGATGTCGAAATTCCGTTTAATTTTACCAGCTATCCACGTAAAAAAACAGCACTAGGTAAATCAAGGTAAATCAAGGTTATATTGGTCTAAAAAGCATTTTGCTTTACAATGACCAAAGGATATTGGTGTGTGTGTATGTATACAGATAAACGGAATGATATGA
>NW_008751704.1:1233500-1241326 GCF_000715545.1 Opisthorchis viverrini | reverse complement strand
AAGTGTGCTTCAACTGAGTTGAGCGAGTATGAAGCGACGAAAAGCTGGGGAAAATTGAAATCACCCATAATGAGAATGGGAATGGAGTAGTAAGAGCATACGCGACGGATTCGGTCACATATACTGAATGTGTGAGTGTCCATTGCGGTTGGAGAGCGGTAAATGACACCAATAATGCACGCATCTATCTTGTTTGACTTCAGCATACACCAGAGGGTATCTTCAAGGATGAGATTAGCGTCAGATATTTCAGCACATTGAAGACTACTGTCATAATATAGTGCAACTCCACCGCCATGGGTGGCTCGATCGTGTCGTATAACACTCATGTTTGTAACTTCGATTTACTTGTCCGATATTTCCGCTTGCAACCAAGTCTCAGTCACCGCCACCAAGTGAGGTAGTCACAACACAGAAGAGTCCTGTGAGAAACGATCAGGATGAAGTCGGTCTCTTACCATGCAATAGAATTCAAACTAAGACAAAACCCGAGCCAATTTTCATCATAACAGACATTGAAGAGATCAGCTTTCTTGTGATTACTTTTCAGAAGCGACTACATCTCTGTCAAAGTCACATGCGGATCGATCATCCCACCAAATCATATTGACGCAGCTGACCAGTCGAGGCTGACACCCTACTCGAGTGCTCAAATACAAGCCCGAATATTTTGACTGATCCGTTTTTCTGCCGCTCATGTCATCTAGCAGTCGGCTTCCATCCACGCTCACACCTACACCGGTGGAACAGATGTATTGCGTGAAGAACGTACGAGCACTTGCCATTGGTTGTTCATAACAACGGTCCGCCGTAATCCGTCTTCATTGATTGCCGGCACATCCTGACGACCATGCACTCCACTGTCGCTGACAGATAATTCATTGGCTTGCCACGTCGTTCGAAACAGTGAACGTAAGACCTACTGTTCATGATGAACTAGCCGGTTTTGAGTGTGGTACGGAACAGAATTCTGATCATTTTCATCTGTGTTGATACGACGCCCTCGACCAATAAATCTATTTGACGTGGTTGATTGGTAAACTTAAATGCCGCTTGTGACTTTTAGACTACATTTTCAACTAGTTTACGGCTGCCCAAAGTCTGAAACCTTTCTGGGTGTCAAGTCTCATGTAAAAAGGTTTCGTTTGCACCCTCGTAGAGCTATAAGACCACTCGTGTTTGTGGCCATCCTACGAGCATAAGATACCTTGAAATGCGTCTTCACTTATGATATAGCAGGCCCACGAGCCACAACTCATCAGCGGAGAAACACGGTTTGTGGCCTTCACATTATTGTATCAAACTGTCAAGGTCCGCTACACGTCCATCATCTGGGCTGTTGATTTGACTCCACAGCTTTAGGTAGCCATTGAACAATGAAGAAGTCGAGTCTAGGGTCTGAGATAATCTAATTACAGTGAATATATGGCAGCGGCTGAGGAACTACATTCTTCGTCAAATCCCCCGTTGTTTGGTGGGGCTGAAAGACTATCCGTTTCACCTTGGCTTACCACCGTCACCTAAAACAAGGGACTCAACTACCGCTTCAATCTATGCTTTATATGTGTCTTGTGCATGTTTCGCTCACATTAAACTCATGTCATGCCTGATGCTATATTGAGTATTTAGACGGGTAATATTTCATCACCTTGTTGACAACCCGCCACAAACAAATCGCACTGTCGTCAATCAATTTGTCCAGCCAACGGCTTGTGAAAGCTTCTGATGAATCCTCCCCCCAAATGGCTAGGTGCTATCCAGAATTGAGTGATTCATTGTACACGCTCACCATGGGTTGTGCAAAAAGTGAGGTTAGTTCAGATGTTTCTGATATCCATTTTGTAAAAGAGATGTCCCAACTCTGTGCTAGATATCTACTTCAGGCCGTTATGTCCGTGTGTGTGTTCTAAAGGACAATGTCAAGTAACTAGATTCCCATTTTTACTGACTCTTCAGAGTCACATAAAATTTTCCTTGTTAGATACTTGTTTTTTGTTGAAGGAATTGTACATCTGGGAAACAAATACTGAAACTGTTGAGATATTTTATTGGTGCTTGTTTACATCCGCTGAGCTCTATAAGAGGACAGGGGAATTTATTCGCCAACCTTGACGGACGTGTTAGGAACCAATCAAAACTTACAGTCAATGGCTGACTCTTTTTTATCTGAGCAGAAAGTGGGTCGATATTTCACCGCATCTGGAGTCTCTTCTTCACTGTCGAATTAATGAAACAAAAGAATCATCGTCAGAGTGATTAGTGGTCAGTTTTGCATTACTCGAACGTGGTGAAAAAATATTCGAAAATCAGGTGAGAACTAATCACACTGATGATCAGCCACTCATGGCCAAACGGTTAAATGTTAAGTGTTCAATCGCTGCCTGGAAGGTCTGGGGCTCAAAACTTCATGAGTTCCGTGAGGAGAGCATTGCTCATGTTTCCCAACAAGAATGAAGTGGCTTTATAGTGCTTCTCGGCTCATCCGCATCGACTGGCTTCACCGACGGGACAAAATCTCTAGTGAAGGTTTGAAGTCAGTCAGTAGTAGTAGTAGTTGTTGTAAAAAATATCTGAGCCGCGGTACTAATGCATACAGTATACTTTAATCGGATGACCACGATCATTCGACGATTGTTTTACTCACAGAGCTAGTCGGTAGAGACAAGCAACCTCTTTTAACTCAAAAAATAAACGGAACGACATGATCGGAAACACTTAACTGATTCCCACGCACATGTAATCAATTCATTCGGTTAACTCTTGATTGCCGTACTGTAAACTTTCCAACTTATGGTGTGCTCAACCTCTATCGTACCGCCCTGTAGCAACCTTCCTGAACGTCTTCGCCTCACACATTCTGTTCCGTGTTTAATGCAAAAAATTCCCTCTTTAATTCTAGATGTGACCCGGTTTCTGGCTGATGCCAAGTACTAAAGTACCAACGCAGTTGATATCACAATCAGTGGTCTGTTATCCATCAGCATACGAACAATGAAATAGCAACTGCGTGGGCAAATGAATGATAAGAATAGAACACTATGGTACAGGGGTGTGTGATAGTTTTGAGGTACTAAGCCCCAACAAAACAATAGATTTTGTACAACAGTGGCTTTCTACCAAACTTTAAATCTTCCGTGATCCACTCTCACACCCTATGTACTAGGTGCCGATTTCAACCGATGAGACTTGCAGTTCGATTGTGCAAATTTTATGGTAAAATTCTTCGGTGCTTTTGCGCATGAATAAGCCTTCTGAACTTTCTGACTTTTGAATAAGCCTAAAAGGACTAACATAAACAACCCCTTTGATTCCCGGTAATCGTTTTGACGCGTAATGAAGCAGGACGCCAGTATATCTCTGACGGTGATGAAGAATAATATGACACCAAGTGAACAAATCATACTTCACTTCTTAATCTCCAGAGATCTTTCATCAAGCGCCAGCCCGTCTTCTAAAATGACGGATAAATTAAATTGACTGGTTTTTAACCAGTCACAGCATACTATCGATTTTCTTAGAAGAGGAAAGACTTTTCAGAACAGCTCAATAGGTTCCTTTATCCGTGATATTTTCTTTGATGAACTAGTGTAATCTAAAAGTAAAAGCTGTGCAGGAGTCTGAAAAACTATTGTTCCTTTATCCGTGATATTTTCTTTGATGAACTAGTGTAATCTAAAAGTAAAAGCTGTGCAGGAGTCTGTAAAAACTATTGACGACGAATAGGTTTTGAATCAACACAATGGGAGGAAGAACCAATGCTGTTTTCTACTGGATAAATAAATGAGTTTCACATCACCCACACTATTATGAACAACCCTCTCACTCTCTCACAAAAGAGAAATGCTATACTACTTGAAGTATAGCCGGCTGTGCATCGTGATACTTATTCCATTGTAATGGACTGGTTGTCAAGACCAAACACTAATACCCGTCATCATTTTGTTGTCTCATAAACTCATCTGGTACGTCTTGGAAACATACGATTGGCTGGAATCAGAGATTGATCCGCTAATTGTCGGAAGTCGGTTGATTCACTGGACATATTTACACTGTTCATACACTACTAGTGGTTTGCTCAGCACCAAACGTGGTACAAAGCCTAAAGATGCAAGTCCATGGGAATGAGATTGGTGGCAAAAACCTTGATATAGAAGACGATTTTGGTTGTGTAGGTTGTGCAGTGAGTGATCAAGCTGTTCGCTGAGCTTGACAATTTGTTTCAAACGTTTCGCCGCTAATCGAAGTAATACCAGCAGTGCGTTGTTGTTGCGGAGCAGAGCGGGGTCGTTTTTGTGGTTTCGGACAATTGCAACTAACCTGTTCAAAGGAAACAACCAGTCTAAGCATGTAGACATTGAAATAAACAGCAGCATTACCTCTCTTACATCCAGGCGCTAATGTCCTTCGTCGGTTCCCTCATATCGCACTGAATTGCCGCATTTTTTGGCAAATAAAGTACCGGAAGAATGCTCCATGAGGTTGAGATGGATGACCAAGCGGTAAACCAGTCGTCTAATAGCTGATGGCACCATCTCGTACATATTCTTTCGAAGTTCAGGCAAGCTCACCCAGAGAAACTAAATAGTCCCACCATTATTGTTTCGGGTGGGTCGAGTTCTATCCATGAATGTGTTCACACAAACTGCACAGATTCACTTGACCGTAACTGTGGCCCAAATTGTATCATGTGCTCAAGAGACTGGTTCCAGTCTGACGAGTGAGACGCACTCTTCCGGTGGCAGTGGAGTTTCGCGCAGTCACCATACTCATCATCACTGACAGCAATACATCAGTTCTTAATTGGCAGAAAATCAAAAAAGGCCATGGCAAAGAGTAGAAGGAAACGGAAAGGGTGGAAACTTACTAGAACTGAGCTTTTTACTCTCAAGGATCAATGACCTATACCTTTGGACAGCAATAAACTAAACACCTATGAGCATCCCGTGGGCGTGAGTCGCTATCAACAGGACTGACCCTGCACCTTTTTCAAAGCTCAACCGAACTAAGCTCAGCGCACACTACCACACGAACTTTATATCGGCAGTCCAGCTGGAAAATGACAGAAATGCGTGTCACTGGAATCGGTCACGTGGCATGTCCTTCAGCAATTCCAAACACCTGCAAACAGGATCAAGTTTGAACCTAACAAAAAAGGTGCAAAGATCGCACGGCGCTAAGTTTGACAGAAGCGCCAACTCTTAGACAATCATAGAATTTTTACTTTAATACTGTGCTTCCTAGTGCGTAAAAAGTTGTGTACTGATGGACAAGTTGGTCGATACATATTTATCAGTGCTAAACTGCTGTCAGAAAATGTTCACCCACGTTTAGCTTCACACAGACAGCGGGAGAAGCGCTAGAACCTGTGAATAAATCGTAACACCTGAAGTAAATAAGTAGAGTCCTTTGTCTGCTACAATATGTTCAGCCACCAAAAAGCGGACTGCAATTGTTCCATTGTCTCCTCTTGCTGGTTCATTTTAGAATCCATCAATATGTAAAACAGCATATTTCAGCAACATTAGCAGACCTCAGCGAAAGTGACTGTCCCTTCAGATATAGTCATGACTGTTTGTCTACTCGAGTACATGATGGTCATACGGACTCCGGTGGGCAGGATTTGATGTAAAACAATGTTCCGACCAGTACTACGTCCCCACGGTAAGTTACGCTGGCGTTGTTTCCAATGTACAGTATACGACTTTTGGCAAAATGTTCCAGAATTGTCAAAACTAATCAATATTCGTCGCTGTCAATTGGAATTCACCTAACCCATGTTAGTTCTTGATGCCGAAGCATATTGGCCAAGGGATTGAATGGTGCCTCGTCCAGTGCCATGTGGTGTGCCGTCTCCTGCAGGTCGCCAATGTCAGGTTCAAACAGGCGCCTGGCTATATTGCAGTCCAACTAGAGGAAAGAAAGGAAAAAACAGGTCACAATTTCTCTTATGCTTGAATCGCTTATTACATGAGTAACTTACAGGCATGTAGCCCGTACTAGGGAAAGTACTTCCTCCGTCTAATGATAAAAACTCTCTACTGGAAAATTCTTCAGAGCCGAACTAAATCAAACAGCCTGGTAGTTTCCTCACGACGACCTTGGGTTGAAATGCACTACAAACTAGATAAACAATGGCTGCATTATCAAAGTATCATCGTCTTTATGTACATCATGACCTTCAGGAATTTGTGGCCCTTTTTTAGAAGAAAAATTATAAGCAATATTCTGAGTGGTGAAGAAAATAGAGGCTGTGTGAACCATATTGATTAGTATCATGGAATTTGGAAAGGCTTTCAACTGCTGTCCGTACAGCGGTGGGTACGTCCTTAATGTTGTACAGTACACTCTCACTTTAACAACACTCGTCACTGTGGCAACAACAAAAGCTTTTTACAAGTATCTCACGCTATACCGTTACTTCAACCACATTCGACATTCGTCTCCCAAACTGGTTTTATTCTGCCACACGATTCAAGTGGTTCAAAGGGGGTTCTTGTGGAAGTACCGATGTTTATCTCAGAGCCCCTTGTTTACCCGTGTTTATCGCATCAGGACTTTGCGAACTCTCCGTATTTCGGTCAGCATATTCGGTGAACAACTCGTGGTTTATTTCACTCATTTATTTCTCTTCTCTCTCATCTTCCCAATTGTGCTGCTCGCTGTTGAACTAATAAAAGACGAGAAATTTCAGGCCTGTCCCTTTACATTCACTTTTCCAAAACATACTACTACAAAAAAGAGGCTCTTATCAGGAAATTCGTAAAACTGGCGCTCAAGTAAACAGTGATATGATAGAAGTTGAAGAATGGCCGCCATACAATGAGGTCTTGCAGAGTTTGTTGAGAGAGCCAGTTGGTAGATATGCTTTCACCCAACCAACATACAGACAAAGTCAAATTGCAGAGAAGACTTGCAATCAGGTATAAGTGAGCCCTCAGAAAAGTCTTTCACTAACTGATAATGGAATCGCTTTGTGAATTATTCTCAGATTGAAACACAACGTAGCGAGAATTCAATAGCAAATCACACATGTCTGAGCCTGATAAATTTGTTCACCTCTGGTTTGTTCAGCCTTGTCAAGGTATATCAATTGTCATTTATTTACCCTAAGGAAACTGTACCCTTTTTCCGAAACCGTGAATTTTTTTTAGAATAAGATACATCTTGAAAGTTGTCTAGTTTCAAACACAGATCCGTAAGGTCCATTGAATGAGTGGGACCAACGTCTACGTAAAGAAGGAACAGCCCGTGAAAGGCACACCAGTGCGTGCCATTATGGCGAGTTGCAAGAGAAAAACAGAGAAAGCAGTACTTCAGAATAATCCTAAACAAGGGGTACGTACGAGTGGACAGTTCAACGGGTGGGTGGAAGAACTCCCGTTCTATGTGCGTGTAGGTTCTGGTGGGCCAACTTTTGTACGTGATAGACTTACGTACTATGCGCACCTGGACGACTAATTTAGATACACTACGATGGTGTAACTTGGCTCTTAATCCAACAGAAGTTGTGTGTGTGTGTGTGTGTGAAGTTTGGCAATCGTAATAGACATCATAGGACCGTGCAGTACGCCTAATTCGCATATGAAACTTGTACGCAATAGAAGTGCGAACAAGTGTTCCGTGGGACTCTGATGAGGCCGGTGGGGAAGCGCGAACATATAGAATAGACAAGAACAGAAAAATCCACAATGGAACTGGAACGTATACTTACGAATCCGTTCGTAAAAGCCATCTTCGTCACCATCCTCAGAACAGCATTTCCAGGAAGTTGATAAGTGTTACGCGTCCCATTGCTAGTCGGCAGCTCCCAGTTGGTTTCCACTTTC
>NW_008751704.1:1193612-1233461 GCF_000715545.1 Opisthorchis viverrini | reverse complement strand
CACGCTATACCGTTACTTCAACCACATTCGACATTCGTCTCCCAAACTGGTTTTATTCTGCCACACGATTCAAGTGGTTCAAAGGGGGTTCTTGTGGAAGTACCGATGTTTATCTCAGAGCCCCGTGTTTACCCGTGTTTATCGCATCAGGACTTTGCGAACTCTCCGTATTTCGGTCAGCATATTTGGTGAACAACTCGTGGTTTATTTCACTCACTCATTTCTCTTCTCTCTCATCTTCCCAATTGTGCTGCTCGCTGTTGAACTAATAAAAGACGAGAAATTTCAGGCCTGTCCCTTTACATTCACTTTTCCAAAACATACTACTACAAAAAAGAGGCTCTTATCAGGAAATTCGTAAAACTGGCGCTCAAGTAAACAGTGATATGATAGAAGTTGAAGAATGGCCGCCATACAATGAGGTCTTGCAGAGTTTGTTGAGAGAGCCAGTTGGTAGATATGCTTTCACCCAACCAACATACAGACAAAGTCAAATTGCAGAGAAGACTTGCAATCAGGTATAAGTGAGCCCTCAGAAAAGTCTTTTACTAACTGATAATGGAATCGCTTTGTGAATTATTCTCAGATTGAAACACAACGTAGCGAGAATTCAATAGCAAATCACACATGTCTGAGCCTGATAAATTTGTTCACCTCTGGTTTGTTCAGCCTTGTCAAGGTATATCAATTGTCATTTATTTACCCTAAGGAAACTGTACCCCTTTTCCGAAACCGTGAATTTTTTTTAGAATAAGATACATCTTGAAAGTTGTCTAGTTTCAAACACAGATCCGTAAGGTCCATTGAATGAGTGGGACCAACGTCTACGTAAAGAAGGAACAGCCCGTGAAAGGCACACCAGTGCGTGCCATTATGGCGAGTTGCAAGAGAAAAACAGAGAAAGCAGTACTTCAGAATAATCCTAAACAAGGGGTACGTACGAGTGGACAGTTCAACGGGTGGGTGGAAGAACTCCCGTTCTATGTGCGTGTAGGTTCTGGTGGGCCAACTTTTGTACGTGATAGACTTACGTACTATGCGCACCTGGACGACTAATTTAGATACACTACGATGGTGTAACTTGGCTCTTAATCCAACAGAAGTTGTGTGTGTGTGTGAAGTTTGGCAATCGTAATAGACATCGTAGGAGCGTGCAGTACGCCTAATTCGCATATGAAACTTGTACGCAATAGAAGTGCGAACAAGTGTTCCGTGGGACTCTGATGAGGCCGGTGGGGAAGCACGAACATAAAGAATAGACAAGAACAGAAAAATCCACAATGGAACCGGAACGTATACTTACAAATCCGTTCGTAAAAGCCATCTTCGTCACCATCCTCAGAACAGCATTTCCAGGAAGTTGATAAGTGTTACGCGTCCCATTGCTAGTCGGCAGCTCCCAGTTGGTTTCCACTTTCTGAAGAGCTGTGGGGTTAAAGAACCTTTTTTATACTAAAGATGGCTCAAGCAAAAATAGAAGTAATTTAACCTTGTGTACGTTGTATGTGACCATCGTTTACTTACATCCATCTGTTAGCTTCAAAGTGTCACCAGCAAAATGAACGAATTCTGGTATGGAGATTCTTTTCTCCTGGAGGACGACAGTTTTATTGGCTGAAACAAAGTAAATAAATTAGCATTTATTTCAGCTGACTACAATATCAGTCACGCATGCTATTCGTATCGCCTCTGACAAATCTTGGGCAGATGTGGCTGCTCCCAAATACCTAGATTTGAGACAAACGCTGTTCTGCCTTCGTAAGTAACAGAACCTTTCTTGTATTTGTCCCTTTGTGAGAGGTCTTCTGGTTTTCAAAACATTTTCGGATGATGAGACTTTGCAAAACCAGACAGGGAAACAAGCTTAACATCTACCTGGTGGCAACTTTCCTAAGTTTTCTCGTTATCTAAGCAACAACAAACAATGTATGCCAAGTATATCAGTTGAATACCTTTCCTAATCTATCCACATATCATCAACATAGATAAGAGCACTAGGGTTGCTTGATTGATTCCATACTGCTGAGCAGCTAAAAATTTCAGCTACTTGTTCCTAAAAAATGAGCGCAGAGAGAAAGGACTAGCTCACAGCAAGCATTCTGGGGTATCCCCGAACCCCAACAGTGCAATTTGGAGAGGATTCGATATCGCATTGCCCTAATCATAGGCCGGCCACTGTATCTTGCAATGTCCCTAGGGTAGCACAATGAGGGTCACGGAGACCAGAAGGTAAACCTCAAACACAAGTGCATAAACTTTCGGTTATTTCTATCACACTTTTCTGATACTTGGGCGTTATTCACCCCACAATCAACTCACATTTCGGGAGTCTAACAGCCAGCTCAATAATTCTGTTATTTGATGATTGGCTGGAAATAACCTCATCCTTCTCAGATGCTCTAACACTAGGCGTAGTCATATCGATTTCATATTGGCATAAAGGCTTAGTACTGTGATATAAGTTAGCGTTGTCAATGTATACTTGGTGTAGAATGATTGAATACAAACTTGTATAAATTTCAGCTTGGTTGTAGGTTTCTTTTGTGATACACATTGAGATTCTTGGGTTCTAAATTCCTAAATCTCCATGTACTTCCCACGAACCACAAGTTCTTCGTTGGAAAAATTAATCCGCATGGTGAGTGAAACTTCCTTTGGAGAAGTCGTCACTCGAGGAACCAGTCAACACGTGACCACGGGATGTGGCTTCATTCAATGACAAATAAATGATGCTATATCCAGATCAGGTGCGAGTTAGTCACTCGTGGCTGAGAGGCTGTGTTCACACTACTAGCCGGGACGTCCGGTGCTCGAAAATCCCTGCAGTTTCGTGGGATATGAACTGCCGACGATTCCCAATAAGGATGAAACAGCTGTACGGTGGTTCCTGGCTTCTCAGCATAGAGTGAACTGACTCCACTCCTAACGGTTCTATGCCCGTTCTTATTACAACCCAAGCAGACACCTTAGTTTTTTTTGATGTGGTTTCTATGGCATATTTGGTGTAGTCAGCAATATGTTGTCGTGCTAGTTTCGTGATAATTAATCATCATCTGGAAAGCTTCAAGGTACTCAATACCAATAAAGTTTCGTTGGTACGACTTTTAAAGATGAAAGTGAACCATTAGTCACCCAGCAACTTTAATCCACCTCTTGGTTGAGAAAAAGCAGATACGTCAGTCAGTTTTGGCCTATTGTTTTTGGTAAATTTTGATTCATCCCAGTATACTGTAATGCATACAAATGAGATATTTCAAATAAAAATGAGTAAACTTCCGAATGCCCTTTTCGTGACGTGTAATAGACCGACTTATGAATGACATCTGACTGCTTTAGGGGTCACATTGGAGTCACATTGGAAGGCTTGATGACCGTCTCATATTGCGCGTTGATGTACAATTGATTGCTTCATCATTTGAGCAAGAAACGTCAGGTCAAGGGACCTTCAGGATAGCATCAATGCATGAGAAGGGTGACCTCTAAGCATTCGGATAGACGAATTTGTATTTGAACGGAGTTATCACTTTTGCATAGTCATAACACCAAAACGGAACACTGAGTAACCAGCAGAAACTGAACTTGCTGGATGAAAATTGAGACCGAAGAATGCAGAAACCTCCAAAGTTTTTATGAACAACGACTATGAATTACGTATGCATACCTGTCTCCGAACTATACTTTGCAAATTTCGACAGGTTCGTTCTGTTAGCAGCTCTAATATTGGCACCAGTTTGGTAGAGTATTGGTAGAGCTGGACAGATGATAATGATGATGAAGATGACGATGATGAAACCACAGACTCAGAATGACAGCATATTTTCTCTGAGCGTGCAGTACAAGCTGGAGTCGATTATTTAGTAGTGTATTAAGAAAACCAGCCCATACTGTTGGCTGCTTTGCGCTGCGATTTGGTTTGAAGAGCGAATTTGGACTCCATGACCTAAGTTAGAGGCATATCAAACTCTAATATAAAGTCAGGCTTTTTGAAAGTTAATTTGCGGTCGGTCAGAATTGTCTAAAGTGGCCTTGAGTTTCCTATCAGTTTTACTAACGCACAATTTTCGTAATTTTTCTGGATTGACAGTACTGGCACTGACAGTTTGCTAAAAATACCCCATGTGGTTGCCTCAGCACTCAGTAGTGCCTTCATTGAATCGCCACTGTTTTAGCGATATTTTTCGATTTCCAGAGACCAATGAGCAATCCCTCTACTTCGTTGAAGTGTTATTTCACTCTGTAACAGGTATGAGGGTTGTTTCACTCTGTAACAAGCATACTGGGTCCTATTTTCAAGGTACAAGCTTCAAGCAAACCAAAGATGTCGTTCATCATAAAAAAAGCCCTGTTGATTGTTTTCATGCCAAACCGTGAACAACCGACGGAAAAGCACATCCAACAGCTACCTTCCTGTCTCCCTTTGGATGAAATGGTGTCAACAGCAATGAAGGAAGAACTGTCAGAATTCCTATTCTCAGTTTCTACGGAAATTTATTAGAACGGTGCCTTTAGTTGAAGCAGCGAAATTCCATTTTTGGATGTTTTCATCCACAGGAATACGCATTGCATTTTCTTGCTGAGAAAGACAGAAAGCCTACATTAAACGGGTGGTACATAAAATTCACCAACCCGTGTAGCAGAGTTATTTGACTTAAACTTTGTCCCATTGCAACTTCCCGGCCTAAACTGCAGGCACAATCGCTGTGGATAAGTGATTGCTGAAGTGTTTACGACGGCCAAACAACCAAAAAAAGTATCCCAGATCGACCGACAAGGATAAATTTGTGTTCACCGTATCAAGGAAGCGCATTTGCCTGAACAGCCCCTTCCTGGTGATGATAAGTTAAGTAAACTTCAGAGAATTGTGCAGGTGGCCGAGCCTATACGGCAACTCAGCGGAATGTTGGGCCAATGGATAGCAAGAATTATCTTTTAGTTAGATCAAGTATGAACGAATATGGTAATACGATTCATTAAACCAACAGTAAACATCTGGTGTGAACTTGCACATTTCTGCACTGCACAAATAGATTCGACAAAAGTCTTTTATGATGTCCCTCGTCTGGTCCGCAAGTTCATTTTTGCCGTCGTAATTTAAGTGTTCATTCTGAGAAGAAGATAATGCCAGAAAAACAGTGGATAGACAAACTGCATGCTATCAGAAGCGTTCATCTGTGACTCTAAATATTCGCAGTCCACAAGGATAGAAATTCATCATTTGGTGCGATCGCCCTACTGAACTCAGATAACATGCAATGTGCCGAAATATGTGCATGGTGTAGTGTGAGTCTTGTCTTGTGCTACCGTCAGGTTACTCAAAAACAGTCTGGTTGTTGGTGACTAACCGGGTTATCCCATCTAAAATGCTATGCGGATTCATGAAAAACGGGCATTTAGCTGCGTCATCAGCATCACCAGCACCGTCAAATTTGTTTTGCATTCAGACGAATAGGATGATTGGAACGGTGTATGGTCAACCACAGAATCACGTGAATTCACCAGCATCTCGAATTCGGTGGTGGATTCGTGCCCCTGAAGTCAGCAGCCATGCATTTCCAACCATAGTGTCGCCCGTCTAACCTCCGTCATTATTACGGTTCCTTTCACATGACAAAATTGAAGTCACTGCATCTTTGGACTGTGGTACAGTACTCTGTTGGATACCCACCCTAATGGAAAGTTTATCTGTGGAAACGGCTTTTTCGGGGCTGTCGCTTTGCCTCTCCGAGATCAATCACTCAATATTGATACTCTACTCAGTAGAGTGATATCGAGCTGTCAGTGCTTCCTCAATAAAATCCACGGTAAATGATACGAATAGATACGTCTATTGAATTAAGCTGACCAATGAGGCAAGCGATTTTGAGCTGATTCGTGTTGACCTCACTGACCATTATCAACCCATTAGATGTCAAGTTTCTATATGCGATACTTGTGTCATGTGCAACTATTCTTGTCCTGGATACTCTGGTCTGGTGAGGACGATATGGCCATCGGGCAAATAAGAAAACGGTTTCCTATTTAGTTACTACCACCAAGAAAGATAGAGCAATAAAGCGGCCAGGGACGACCAGGGTTATCCTGGATAGAGAGCATACTGGAAAGCATAGAATTCGGTCACTCGTCAAACGTTTGCATTAAATCCCGGTGAACAAAAATTACAAGGAGACCTGTATATAACTAATTCTCCCATCTGATTTGGCCAGTATTATTATTTATTCATGAACTGTTTAGCTTCGCCATCCTTTCAGTGCATAGCTGCCATAACACCAGAAGGAAGCTCGAGGGCCGAATAAATGTTAGTTTGTCCAAACCTAGACGGAATCAGTCGAGATGCTGACGTTGAGTTCGAACCACGTACCTTTCGGTCAGTAGATTCGAGTTCCAACCATTAATTACCTTGAGCTTATTCATAGGTCAGTTCACCATGACACTAGCACACCTTAAAAACCCGAGCATTTTGCTCCATTCGCACGCCGCGTTTTCGCACGAATGTGCTTAAGTATGCAAGTGCGCCTGGTGCATAGGTGATTGCTTGCGAAACAACGTGTATCGCTGTATCTTCGGGTTCGTGGTACTTGACAAGCAAGTGCTTGACTTCATGATTCCTATACCTCCAACACGATAGTATACACCAGTACAAGTAATTTAGTCAACCAGGGTAGCATGATTCATTTGATCCTCTTAGGAAGTGGGATAGATTGGTTAATACGGCTTCGACAGGCGAAATGCCGATATGGTGGTAGCAGACATGGGCAAGCATAAATGGCGAAACCTATACCGAACCAAATAATAGCCACCAACGGCTTTACCGTGCAGTCAGAATGCGACAGCAAACTGAGTGCTGTGTTTGTTGGCAATTTTCTTCCACAGCCAGCTGATGTGAGGAGTCCCGGTTACCCTAGCTAATGACTTCAGTTGTTCGTCCCACATCCAATCTGTTTTGCCATAGTCTGATGATCCTCTGTCTACGCTTTCAGAATCAAAACGTCAACCTTTCCTTTGACTCTTGTTCACAAAATTGTCGCTCCGTGTTATCTTCCACGCTACATTCGCCATCTCATTGTCTTATTCCATGGCCTTTGGGGTAATTCTTACAGCTTCATAGTTCGGTTACTGAAACAGATCTCTGCCTGTAATGAAATCTTTGTTTTTCTTAGTCGGTGTTATAATTGGCAGAAGCTTCGATGCCCTTAATATCTTCTTCCACAACATAATACAACAATACCCAAATCAATATAATACCTCTTTCCTACGACTCCACTAGCAGCTTTGTTATCTGCCTGCGTGCATGACTCACTCGCCAAAAACTCCCTTTTCTTGGTCGATAAAATTGCAGCAACGGAAGCCATTGTACTCTGGTGCAATGTTTGCTAGTGCATAATAGCTAAGAGATCAAAATACAGTCTTAAAATTGCTATCCCGCTATGAAACTTTACGTAAACGGGAACAGAAAACCAGTGCATCGTAGAGTAGAATGGATTTAAACGGCCTTCTATAATACAGAAAGCCGTTTGTTTCTACATGAACCGCTACATTATGTTCTCCAAAATCAGGGACCTGGATTTAACTTGGAGTTGAAACAATCTTTTGACAATTCGTCTATCTAAAGTGAGCGCTGCCGAATGGCCCTGTTGGCGATCGCCTGGAAGAGGGTTATTATAAGTGTACCTTCACAAATCACGTGATACTCCACAACATTTTGTTCACTTAGCAATGTAAGCTAACGTTTTCCGCTCCCAGATTTAATTTTTGAATAATGACACTCACGTGAAAATACCGGTAACCAGAGTTGTTTGAGTGCACATCGATCGTTCGTATCTGTTGCCAAGATGCCTCACGACAAACTGGATCCCATTCGTTTCCGTAGACATGACAGGCTGAAGTGGACAAGAAAACAGGCACAAAGAACTTATCAATGGAAGGTCCGTCTGGCCTAAACAAATTCAGACTGGTGATGCACATTCCAAATACGCACGTCGGTCATCCAGTCACTTTCGGAAAACTACGTTTTGCACTGGTATATAGGCCATACGGCACGGGGTGGTATGGGTTGATATTGACTCTACCAAAACACTGAGTGCACCAATTTCACTCAAAAAGGGTTTTAAAAGTCACCCAATGTATTTATAGTGTCAAAACTACTGGGTTATCTGGAAAACGAACATCATTTTGTAAATTCAAGTAAAAGATCATTCCGAACAGTTACCTGGGCTAAGGCTTTCGGGAGCAAAGGCTGCAAGCTCCAGTTCGATTTCCAAGCGGCTGTCTGTCGCACTCTGCAATCTCTCCTCCTCCGTTTGTATGTACAGCATATGCGTTTCTGTGAAGCTGACACGGGGTCGGGCTTTTTCCTCACTTGAGGATTCTCTACTCAGCAGGCACGTAAATACATTGTGCTGGAATAAAAACGGGGACAGGATAAACTTGAAAGTACACAAGTGAAATTAGAGCACAAAAGATACATCTACGTAACTGATGTGCAACAAGTTTATTTCCATGAGGAAAACTACTCAAAAGGTTGCTGAAAACTCTTCGACAGCCCAAGACCGTTTTCGCTCTTCTTGAAGCTGACCATGTAAGCGCAGTCCCGAGTTTCCGTCAACCTCATGTCCTACCTGATGAGCCCCAAAAAGGGCGAAACCGGTCGTGGGTTGTCGAAGAGTTTTCAACGACCTTGTGAGTAGTTTCCTTCATGAAAATATACTGCGATATCTCGAATATCGTGTCAACTGAAACATGAGGTGGCTTGTGTGCAACACATTCAGTTGTAGAATATCATAAACGAGAGACTTGGTTGAGTCTCTCTTGAAAGCCAACCTGATTTGCAAATTAGTGTATTTCTCAAGTTCATTTCCACTTTGATAGACTTTTTTCTGAGAGACTCAGCCTTCATGAGTTGGTTGCACACAGATCATCACAACAAAATATACCTTTGAAGAGAACACCATAGTCACTCTGAGAGGATCGATTGCTATCTCATGGGAAGGATGCCTTTGAGTCAAAAGTCATCGTCGTTTGACTTGCTTTGGAAAATCACCTCACTGTTAACTTTTACCAGGGTTGTTCATAGAAACCTTGTCCACCAGTCACTGATCGCATCAGCTTGAACCCGTTGCACATTGGGCGATCCAAGGACAGACGTGAACACATTCAACTTTTCAAACATGGCAGTTCCAGCGCGTCTCGCGTGCGCTGGTTGCATAGTGATACCAGGCTGGCCTGATATGTCACAAATTAGGGGATCGAATCCCACAAGGACAGGTTAATGCACAGCTAAAGGTATTCAGAAAGAGCTAACCTTAAGTCAGTGATTTCATTTTTCGGTGTGAACTAAGCAGAACAACTAAGCCAGGACAGAAACAATACGCCCTGAACGATAGTGATGTGAATATGAGCCGTAGAGATCCAAAAACTATCCACAACAGATCAACAGAAGCATTCAATACAGCAGTACCAGCGGTGGACACTGGTAACTAGCGACCAAACACTTTCGTTTATTTATTTTAGCCAAGTCTTCAACCAGAATGAGGCAAATAACGACTAAACGAACACGGATGATGACGTAAACTATGATTCTTCTGACAAGGAGTTCATTCACTTGTTGCCTCACCAGCCAAAAACATGAAGGTCTCGTCATTATAGGGATGAATGTCTGATTTTTTATTCTTTCGAAATAGCACCCAACTGTGGAAACTTACTGATTAGTAAACCAACTTGGTTTCGAAGGCAGAGTTAACTGACCATCAGCTGAGTCCCTTGTTTATGATATTTGCCAACTGATTGCGCCGTTCAACGTGACAGTTGGTATGGTATTTAAAACATCGCAGCATATATTCTTGACATAGCGTACTACTCTCAAGGTTTATGAAAACTATCCAAAAACTCACGACCCGTTTTGTTCCTATTAAGGTTCATAAGGTAGGCGCAGCCCTCCAATTTTCCGTCAAATTTGTGTTCCACTGCAAACCTAACTATACACACTTCTCGGAATACACTCAAATCCAGACGGTTCCATGAAGTTACGAAACACCAAAATAATGTAGTTTTAGAGACATCTCTGTGCGAACAGCTCAGCAGTATCGATCCATCATGCAGAAAGTCCGTCGAAATGGGAGTAGGACTTCTGACAAGTTCGGCGATTTCGGAGCTGTCCACTCAGCTACATGTACCACTGATGAGTAATATATGAGCGCACAAAAACGGCATTGCACTGGGTTTACAGAAATGGCCAGCGAAAAGCTCTGGTTGTGTCGCGGTTTTCACGTTGACCAAAGGTGAACATTTGGAACACCCTAAAATCGGTAGCTAGGGAAATTTAAGTTTCAGTCCTGCATTCAGTGATGACGTACTACTTTTCATATTTGGTAAGGTGGGAAGACTCGAAGGAAACAACCTGGACAACTAGAAACAGTTCAACTCGTTCCTACTCTAGGTGCGCTGGGCATATAAAACCGTGGCTGAACTTCTAAGCACATATCAAAGCTGACGACCACTCTGCGAGATTGTTAGTACTTGTTTTATTGATGGGAGGTTCAACACAGAATCACCGAGACCTGGTTTGGTTGTATGACAACTGAACAGCTGATCAAATTTGAGTGCTGATAGAGTGCGTATAGCAATAGGCTAATTCAAAAAGGAGTTTAAAGTGTACTGGCTATGATTTTCTACTGCTTTCACATCAACAGCCGACAGATCGCTCAACGAAGCCGACAAACGCAAGCATACCCGAATTATTTTACTGAGTCTGAGGGGCCTAGCAACGGCTTACCTCAGGATATTGCCAAAATATGTCTTCCGCTCGGCCAGAGTGAATAGTTTCACCGTGTAACGGCACAGAATGCTACGTAGGATCTATTAAGTGCTAAGTGCTAAGTTCAGCGTCCGATGAACAATGGCTTGCATTGTCTTTTTGCGCAACCACATGAATGGTGGAAGATAGCCTGACGCGGTCAATTAATAACTTGGCAGCGAAGTATAAAAGCCGTTCCCAGCAAACTCAGATGCGCTGGTCATTGCCGTCTTCCTGGATGGGGACCCCGAGACGGGCCATTTCAATGCTTGGAGACACTGTCGGAGATGGGCCAGTCGCACTCTCAATGGCGCTAGTGCATCCAAGTTATTGCCTTGAGTGCATAACTCTTTTCCCAATTCCACCACTTAACAGTCCACTTATCAACTCCCGCCTCCAATGTACAGCTACCTACCCCACATCCCCAAATTATGGGTGAACGAAACTATGGCAGTTATAACCACTCTACGACAAGTACGCGGTTCTTACAGCTGACAACGATGACGATCGTTTTGGCTAGCCTGGTACGTACCGCATTAGATTTCACAACCAGAAATCAGATGCATTTCTGAGAAAACCTGCGTGGACTTTACATGTAAGTTTGGTAAATACTGCTAACTGTTGATGCACACCAATTAATCGACAGTTCTGAGGAAAATTCGAAAGACCCACTTTGGCTGCTTGACTCATATTCTTCATTAATTAGCTGATTCTACCAGTCGAACCTTAGGAAATGCCCGATAGTGAGGAATTGGCCGGTTCTCATTGATTTATGAATGCATAACATCCCAACTAATGGATGTCACCGATTGTGTATCCTTTCCAACAGTGATTAACGACGATGTTTGATTGTCACTTCCTCCACCGACGCGATTAGCGCACACACTCAGGTTACAATGAATTTGACCAACAGGTACGCTCAGACGAATAGGTATGGTGAGACCGATTGATTTGTGAAGAGTCAGTCATTCCGTGTATGTGGCAAAATAAACCGATTAGTTCATCACTCTCAGCTACACAGCTATCATGCAACGCTATATCATCCGAGACCTTGTTTTTTTTCATTCACAAGCCAAAGCTTTTAACTTTCATCTTGAACATTTACAGATTCAGCGTGCACTACTAGACTAAGTAGGGTCAATGATCAAAAAAGCGGTTCATTCCTGGTTCATCTCTGAGTAGTCACTTATTATTCCGAATGCAAGTTTGGTATAATCCTGGTTTTTCTCTTCGGTAAAGTTTGTTGATGGTGATCAAAAGATCGCCTTAAAAACCCTAGCATTTTCATCTGTTGAATCAGCTAATAATTGGTCGTGCATTTTAGAAAGTAGACCTGATTGGCTCATCGTCTTGTATTTCGTAACGAACTGATGTGACCAGTACCCATGCTACTGATCCAATCTGTAGTTTGTTTACTGGTGTTCCAATGCGTTTGCTATGTGATCTCACCCGTAAGACATCGGAATTACAAACCGTTTATCAGTTCCGCGGTGTTTATCTTTACCGTCCAAGCGCTCGAAGACTTACTAGCAGTTACATCACTATGTACCAACAAGTTCCACCACCTCCTCTAAATCTGTTTGGTAACGAAAATTTAACAGCTTCAGGTCTATCATAACAAACGATACAAAAGCTGTTCACTAGCAGTCAAGTTTCCTGACAGGCTAATCGCACAGTCTAAGGCAAGATAGAACACTGGCTCTCCTCTGTCTTTATCGATAGCTTACATATTACGTTGAACATCAGGCAGTGACATTCCCACAAGCAGGTATATAAAAAGGGAAACTTCAAGTTTGTGAAAAAAAAGTCAGACAGAAATGGGAGCGAACGTACGGTTGCCTGCATTCCGAGAAACGGTGATAGTAGCAAAGCGCCAGATGATGGATCCGTTTTGTAGCCAAAAGCCGACGCCAAACTTATAAGAGGACAGACAGCGGAAGCAGAAGAAAATTAATATGAATGAACGAGCAGTGTGAAGAGTGATCGTCTTGACGAAATATCTTGCTACAGTAGAACATGTCTCGTGTGGAAATTTTTGAGTCCATCTTTCAGCTAATTAGTTCTGGCCTTATCACAGACAGTAGTCTGTTCATAAGGAGATGCCTCACTGTCTTGGAAACACACCTTCACCTAACGGTTTCGAAAATTTGAATCTCTACTCTGGCTGTATTCGGAACTTGCGTCTTTCCCAAGGTTTTGGGATTATTTGCATCCAGAACGGACAGGAATGTCTCGGAGAGCTATGGAATTGGTATGCATAAGTATACAAATAGGTCCCATGCATCGTATTCGTGATCAACGAATCAGTTGCCAATATGCTTTCAGAAGAACACCACAGCGTGGTATAGCCCAGTTTTCCAGTGAGAACATTTGGTAGACCTTGATCCGTACCCATTAGCCTTCAACAAAAGCATTCGAGCACGGATTACTGCGCTCCGAGATCGAGCGAATCGAATGGTTTGACAGCATTTTTTGGCGGAAAATTCCATTTTGCCCAGTAATGCTAAAGCTCAGTAGACACTAGCCTGTTCCATAGTGAATCGGCAACTTATATTTTAAGTTGGCACAACAACGAGAAACTGTGAGAACATTTTTAGCAGGCGAAAATGAGCTAAATAGTCTGGGTTGGGAGTACCGATTGAGATCACTGTGGTGACCTAACTACTGTGATTTCAAGTAACATTTTCTTTTTGCGAGTTGGATTCGAGGTAGACCGATAGTAAAGTCTGTTGAAACCCCGGTTTCAATTTGTCATCCAACTTCATGAGTTTATAAGTAGTTTAGCTGCGTGCCCTCCTTTGGAGAACAATGTAAACCAATTGTATTGCATAATGTTCAACCCCAGCATAACGCATAACGCCATATGTTCTGAGATAAGGTAGCATTAACTCTTCGACAGCCCACGACCGGTTTCGCCCTTTTTGATGCTCATCAGGTAGGCGCAGTCCCCGACTTTCCATCAATCTTTCCGTCTACTTGAATCCAAATTGGATTTGAGAAATACACTCATTTGCAAATCGATTTGGTGTGCAGCACTTTCAGTTCTAGAATAGCATAAACGAGAGATTCAGTTGAGTCTCTCGTGAAAACCAAATTGATTTGCAAACGAGTACGCATGAATTTATAAACTTGGTAAAAGTCAATAAAATCAGTGAAAAAAACACATTGATTGTGACAGTACCCTCGGTTGAAACCACCTTTCCGTCAAAATCATTAATGGAGAGCTGCTCTACGTGTTGACCAACGCTGTCATAAATCTTCTGCCAGAATACTGATTACATTGTTCGTCTTCGACGCGTGTTATATTATTTGCTACGTAAAAAAGAGGTCTTGCTTGTTGGGAAAGTTCACAAACAGCTTTTTAGAACTCCAGGCAATTAACTGCGTGTGCGTGCTTGTGTGCTTCAAAGCAATACTTCGTGTTTGAAGGAGGGAAAATGCGCATCCATCCACATCCTTAAAAAGATAATGTCATTTTGGGGTTGAAATATCATTTTCTTCACTTGTGCTTTTCAAGAAAATGTTGATAGGTGAAATGTAGATTAGTGGTGATTCCTCTGTCTGGTTGTGTATTTCAAACGGCTTACGGTCCTACATGGTGACTTCCGTCGCTGTGAGCCTCTTATTCTTCTCCCCTATCAGTCAGTAGCAAACCAAACCACCTAGACCGTTCGGATCACCTTTATTACAGTCGTTCTTGATTCCGCAGTAAGGTAAGAGGTTCACCTTGGCTAGTCATTTGAGCCGGATAGATCCCGAGTAGCGAAACTTCGGACCGGAGTTTGAATCCAGTTTCCATCGCTCGGTTTCCCCTCAGAGATAGGCCCACTGATTCCAGTTGGGTCACAGTATTCATGGCACTCTCATCTGCTGTTCGAATAATCATGGTAACTCACAGCGCCTGACGCGAAGAATGATGTTCTAAAACGATACTTAGTCGGTTGTGTTAGTGACAGTGTCATAGCACGATAAGTTGACCGATTAAACTAGAAGTAATTCAAAGCTCCGACTTTCAACTGGGATGGCGAGCATAAAGTTTCCGAGTGTACAGTTACGACTATTTCCTGATAACTGAAACCGAAAATGTTTGTTCCTCTTCACATAGACAGGGTGGCCAAGAAGTTTGACTGAATTGGAAGACAAAGCAGATCAGATTAGGTTGTCAGGGCATATTCTGAAGTGTTAGCTTAACGTCGTGCTTTATCCATAGATCAGCTGTTGAACTGCATATGTTGCTTACGAGAGACTCAGAGATTTTTCTATATGACCAGAAAATTGTTACACACTGTCTGAACACAGATTGTACTACCCATGGTTTTCTTTGTATAAAAAAAATTATTCGGATGTAACATCCTTTCAGTGCCTGGCTGCCATGCCACCCGAAGGAAGCAAGGTTGACCAAGCCTAAACAGGGGAAATCAAGAGGCGGAGATCAGATTCGAACCACGGACCTTCTGATCCATAAATTCGTGCTCTAACCACTAAGCCATCTCGCTTTACGAGTCGCTTTTAATTCGGCCGATGGATTAGCACAATTTATACATAAATGCTGACTGGCTCATGGGTAAATTAGCCCATCGGAATGTCGATCTTAATGCATCCCTGGATGAATTCCTGATTATCTTGCAAATCGATTGACAGAATTTCGGACTCTCTCGTCATGTAACATAGCGATTTAGAGGTTAAAATTAACCCACAAACTAGGGCAAAAATTTTAACGCCCTACGTCAAACGTAAGCAGACAAAACTAGGAAAAACCGGTGGGTCTATTACGATTGAGCACATTGAATCAACGTACGACAAGGTCAGGACTGACTCAGAACGGACGCATTAGGGGAACATGCGTACAGTCATCACACACTTGTTTTAACAGTTCAGCTAGTCTTTATTAGACGCCTTACACCAAGGCACGGAGATGCCGAAGCTACTCACTCTGGAGCGCCTTGTCCCGTACCAAACTTATGCCAAAAATTAAGTTCATTTGTCAGCTGTGGCAGATAACCATGCTTGCGTTTGGACTGAATGTTAGTACCAACGACAGGGTCGTCTTTCAAAAGGGTTCACCTTTCGCAACATCCGAAAACGAAGACTGTGGCTTTCCTTAGGACTGGCGTTCAGAACGGTAGTTTATGCAAATAAACAGCTTGCTAACTTTAGGATAACCTCACTATGATTGACTAAGCTTAGTATATCTGGAATTGTGAACTCATCATGGAAAACTACCTCAAAGAGAGCGTGTTCCCTTGTCCAATTAGCCAAGTTCTTTTATGTCCTCGAGACGTAGTCTCGAAAAATCCGATCGTTTTCGGTTCGGCCGGAGCCCAACAAGGCAAACTGATTGGCCTGTTTGTTTCCTCTATCCACAGCATATGGATGTGTACGACCGGAGAGATCTCATTGATGTGCCAAGAAATGTCCACTAGTCCATGTCCATACGAACGGATAAACTGCTCCAAACTAAGTGGAACCGCCTCGAACATGGTAAATTCATTCTCTGAGTATGCGACGATTTTCTCAGCCTCTTTGCCTTTTTTAGCTGGATGAGGTACGACTTTTGCGACGGGACGTATGAAACCTGTTTTTGAATCCAATCGATACGCACTGTAGATTCGACCTTTTGGCGGACGAAAACCATGCATTCGTTTTGTAGTCTGGAGGTTTGAACTCGTGAAAGCAACGCAGCACAAGATCCCACACCAGAGGAATACGTAACGATGTTGGGATAATTGAGCCATTGCTAAACACCCAAACTGGGTGGGGAAGAAAGGTAAAAATTTGAAATGAACTGCCGCAATGTAACGAGTCTCATGCAAATTAATCATCATCATCATCGTCATCCTCCTCCTCCTCATCATCATCATCATCGACAGCATGACATCAGTGTGCAACACCGATGCTTCACCGCCGTACAACCATGATTGTAAAGAAAAAAGTAAAGATGGCAGCCATGACTTATTTGAAAGCCTTATAGTAAAGAAAAGAATAAAGGTGGACGGGGGAGGGACTTAGTGCTAGCTTAACACAGACATTCACTTAGGCAATCTGGATAGAAACTGACAACGGGAACGCCACTGACATCGGTTGGCAGCCATATCTTGTAGTGTTTCCAACCAGGCACAGTGAGGATCACGTGGTCCCCATCCTGGAAGGCGAGTAGCACCGACAACACCCAAGCGTTTCGTGATTTCCTCCACACTCATCTGCCAAGTCAAGGGTTGGCCACCTCTCTGTTTACGCCGCTCCGAATTGGGCATGCAAAACAGCACTCTCTTCGACCTCTTCCGTCAACATAATGACTTCAGCGCTATGTAATGAGATATGGGGTTGAACTTTGAAACACTTTCCACGGAGCTATTCTGATAATCATCTTGGGGCTGTAAAACACACTCCAGTCTTGATGAATCGCTCAAGGGTAACCAGGCTGAGAGCTACCCAGTGACACACGGATGAATGATTCGTGGTTAGTTTGGGCCTCGGTTTTGAAAGAAGCCCGAGAAAACTGATCATATTCTATCATACACCATACTTCACACCAGTCTAATCAGACTAGCATTTCTGAATTTTTAAACTGATTGTTGATTTGCCACTCAGCCAGCTTCAACCTGTCCTAACTCGGACCAGAATTACTACTTAGGTCGTAGGCGAATCGAAACAGAGGACAGCGGAACAAAATTCTCTTCGTGAAGAAAACTACTCACAAGGTTGCTGAAAACTCTTCGACAGCCCACGACCAGTTTTGCCCTTCCTGGGGCTCATCAGGTAGGCGCAGTCCCCGGCCTCCCTTCAACCTTATGTTCTGCTTGAATCTTAATTGGAGCTCACCGGGTAGGCAAAGTCCCGGAGCTTCAGTCAACCTTATGATCTACTTGAACCCCAATTGGACTCTTTTCATGAAATATACTCACTTGCAAATCAATTTGGTTTTCACGAGAGACTCAACTGAATCTTTCCTTTATGATATTCTACAAGTGAATGTGCTGCACACTGGCCGCCTCATGTTTCAGTTGGCACGATATTCGAGATTTCGCACTATATTTTCATAAAGGAAACTACTCACAAGTTGCAGAATAGCATAAACGGGAGATTCAGTTGAGTCTTGTGAAAACCAAATTGATTTGCAAATGAGTGCATTTCTCGAAAACTCTCTTCGCTTGCGTCCTGTGGACAGATTTTAACCGCGTGACTCATTCATACTTGTCCATTCCAGGATTGCTCTTCATCCATGAGTGAATGCTTCCACAAAGTTAACACTGTAATTCGTAGCACTTACTAAATTTATCGCCTCGGGCAAGCAATTAGCCAAAAAATACGCAAAACATGGTCCTGGTCAACCGATCAATTTATCAGCTACAAACCGTCTACCATAGGCACGTTGGTTCCGCACAGAAGTGAATTCGCTCTGAGAAGCTTGTCGTTCGTCTCTCAAGTTTCAACTCAAGAACAAGTGTTATTTTCGCATCAGCTAACTGTTCTTGGTCCCGACGCTTGTCTCAAGTTAACAAGAACTCCTCTGTGTTTTCGTTAACCCTCGCATACAGTGGACTGTGGATGAAACATGTTAGCCAGTGCCTGATATTCGATGATGTGGCCAACCAGTTCAGTAATTGAAAAGTCGAGTTGTTTGGAAGGTGTCCATTATCTTGACGGGCTTACTGAACGGTGTGTTGTAGGTTTATTTTGCACAACATGAGTATAACTATTGCTGTTTAGCTTAGGAATCTCAGAAGTTCCAGAATTGCATTTAAGTTGGTATTAACCACCTAATTTATCGAGTCATCGGTTGTTATCGGCTCTTTACGCCGGCGACGCACAGATCGTAAATCGGCAACAAATGGGCAACTACATCTGCGAAGAGTAATGCCTGGTTGGGAAAGATCGAAATTGCCAAATATAGATGGACTTTACTTGAGCTTGAAAGGGCATTTTGACTCCAGATCATTGAAAATGCCGCATTGAACAGAAGTGCCTAGGGACAGGTCGTGGTGTGATGTATTTAGAGAATCAGCGGGCCGCGCAGCTCATCTCGGCTTAATGACTAAATCACGCTTTACCTGACAGACTGAATTCGTTTGGTTTCCTGAGTATCCGTTCATCGCCTTGTCACATGCCTTTACTCAGTGCTTGAAATCACATCTCCATCGAATACAAGTCCAGTGAACTTCATTGTCTGCCTTCTCTCCAATCTGGTGCGTTTTTCCAAACGGGCACAAGAAACACGACTGCGCTGTAGGTTGTAACAGCGGATCTCGATATCCAGAAACAAATGGTCCATTCGTAAGCTACTCGCAACCAGCATGACAACAACAGAACTAGTAAGCTTAGGGCGCTATCGAGCCTGTGAACGCATCTGCATGAGTAAAGTCGGACTCGTGGAACACCAGCTCTTCCATGCATTATCAATTCCGAAGCGCCGACACATAATCTGATGTAGGTTCTTCCCAGATGAAACCATACCGCTTATGTAACTATTGTGCCTGTTTACCAACGGCTACTGGAGTGGTTCGTGCTGTACAACTCCCAGCGAATATGATTTTGTGATATTGTGCCTGGAATGCACAGTATTGCACTGCAAAATAAAGTGATTGACAGGTGGCATCATCATCGTCATCGTCGACAGAATACCATCAACCCTAATGCTTCGCTGCCGTACAACCAGGATTCACCTAACTCACGGATGTGCTGCCAGGGCGCCCACACCCAGATAGGAGGACGATTTGGACCCTTACCCAAAGCGCTCCGCTCAAAAACCTGACTGCAAGGAAGCAGTGCTTGGTGGGATATGCAATTGCGTTGCCATTTTCACAGGAATAATCGCCATATATGTTCCAACCCCCCTGTTGAGAGGGTCAGGAAACTATTTTGGTCAGACTTCTAACCACTGACCAACCTAATAGGTGAAACCCTGCGAGTGTTCCTCCGTGCGACAGTATAGCTCATTGGGTTGTGGAGGTACGGAAACCGTCACACCGCGGTAAGGTGTAGTCTCTTCCTGCACAAGTAAGTAGATTTAAAAATAGACAGCCTGTCCAATAACTGTGCTGTAGATAGAGTATCGCACAGCGAGACCTGTATTTTCTCAATAAATTTGCATCCCATAACACCTTGTGCCGATTTAGTCCCGTCTACTCATAAGTAATATCGATGGGTAATACCTCAACGCATATTCACATAATAAATTGGTTATAGTCCCGTCTACTCATAAGTAATATCGATTGCACCCCAACGCATTTTCACATAATAAATTGGTTAGCCGTGACACGCTTTCGGCACATGGTTGCCGTGCAACCCGAAGGAGGCACGAGGACTGAGATAATGACAGGAAACGAAAACCTAGAGAGAATCATCAGAATAGCCACGGATAAGCTGTCAAATTGGTATTTCTGGTCTGAAATCAATGGCTTATTCTGGGGTCACCTGGTACTCCTCCTAATACCATCATATTTTGACGGCCTGATGGCTACCTACAGGCATCTACGAGTTTCTTCGTTGGTCTTCTTCCTCCAGGTTCAGAGTGGACTCGCAGGCAAACCACTGCATTCATCCGGCTCCTCGCGAACCGTTTGTACATGGGTGACCTGCAGACCAAACCGTACAGACTACGATGTTGAAGATTATCCAACTGAGTAAGGCAGCTTGCGTTCACGAAGTAAGACTTATGCTGATAGCCTGGTCCGTCTACTTCCTAAGCTAGGTAAACCAGTTTAAGCCTTTTCCCGACTCTCGCTCCGTACTGGCCACCTTTCCATCTCTTCCAGTCATACATAACTCAAACTCTATGTCGACAGTTCCAGTGACCTCGGCTCACGCCATCATATAGGCCAGGGGAGTACTGACTCACCAAGAATTATCAAAGGATGAGCCATCTTTCCAGTTGACCCGGGAACTGACCTGAGATCCGGCCTTCTATGCGTGCCCGCTTAATTGTTCAAGTGTGAGTGCACACGTGACAATATCCACCTGGAAGAGTTAGTCCATCCGGGTCTCCTTCTTGCTTTAAAGCACCCTGTATTGCTGTAATAAATGCCAGTTGGGTTGTGGGAGCCAAATAAACAATGTACACCCCGTCATCAGGAGGAATAATTGAAATTTACTTGGTGCATTCCTAGGAACGTAGTTCACTTGATCTCTCACCCGAAAACGTCCGTCTTTCTAGACTGTCTTCACCCACCAAGCAGATATTCGCATACTGCAGGTTGATGTCTGCGCATGTCTGGTTCTCTTTGATGAAACGCGACCTATCATATGACCATTTGATGAAGTAACCCTTTTGACAACTCCGCGATGTTAGCACCGCACGACTGGATTATCCAACAACTAGTTCGCGTTTTTTCCAAAGTGAGCTACCAAACTTCTCCTGAATAGTATTCAAATATTTTCTGAGAAATACTCGTTTTACTTACAGAAGTACTCATACCCTATGGCCGGCAGACGGCCAAACTCAGATATGTAGATATCGGAAAGATAGAGGAAATTGCAAGTTCAAAAATGATCAGTAGTATACGACACTTCAACCTTGTTATTGGAGTCCACTTTATGGGTGTGTGTGTGACCTATAAAAATGGATCTTTTGGTGACATCTTACACTCCAAGATAACTTAACAAGGACTTGGTGTTTTACGCGGACGCTGATGAAACGTCAAAAAGTAGATTCAACAAGTGACTGTTGGCCACTCTTACTGTGAAATCACAGGAGCTTTTCTAGCTCTGTAACGGAGCGAAATACCACCAAAACGCTAGTCAAAAGTCTCCTGAATCAAGTTGGTGAGTATGTACTCAACTTATCTCAACTTTCTTACACTACAGCTTGATAATCCGTCCGAAGCAGTGATTTTGCTCCATTGCGGCTGCGTTGTCGGTTGCTTTCAGATTCAGAACACTTGGAGCAACAGTACTTCTACAGCGCTGTATGGGAATTTTCGCTTCATTGAGTAGCGCCAGATGATAAATTAAGTATACTACGAGCCCCATACATTCATGCAAAGTAAGCCTTCGTGTTCGCGAACGACCAACTCTTTTGCTCTTGGAGGACAGCACTTTCCGGTAAGCAATGATTTGACGTGAGCAACACATGACCTTACAATCACAGCTTTTAGCGCTGAACACATTCTCCGATTAAACTGCACAACCCAATACTCTAATTGTCTCATTACAGATTCGCCGACACCAGCCAACACGTGCTATGGTTTTGAGACAACGGTTAGCAAAATTCTGAAGGCGTCTCAGTTCTGCTGCTGACAGAGGACAATTCTTACAGCCATTCAACAGAACGACCGGTACAGTATCCTTTCTCATATGTCTCATGAGTTTCAGGAATATGCCGCTTTGCCGCTACAGATAAATTAGCAAACAAGACAACAGTCTTAGATATACATGTACGGACCTCATTTGTCACCCTATAATCTGAACCAACACAACTTCCGAGCTAGCTAAGCACACGTTCAAGTTCGGTTTAAAACAAAAATTAGGGGGAAAACGCTCGATAGAGTCCAAATCGGTGATGGTTCGAAACCTGAGATCCTGAGTTACAGGCTGAGGTTCGGCGATCAGAAAATGCGTCTATGAAGCCGCAGATTGACTGACTTAATGCGTAAATATCCAATAGGCTACATGCATGACAAAGTGACTAGTAGTCTGCTCGATCTGAGTAAAAAGTGTGATCGACTATTTGGCGCCATCATCAAAATGACTACTAGAATAATGAGGTAATATCAATGGAGGCACCCAAACAGTCTTGTCGAAATTTAGCTTCTTTCTCCATTCTGATGCTATAGTATGTTGACAGAACATTGCTGAGACAGGAACCCAATTCTACTTCCCGCAATGCCAAAAAATGATGGTGATTACAATGAGTAAGAAGTGGGACGACGGTGAATAAGATGAAAATCGAAGGAATTCGAGTTACGTTACGTGGTATCATTACTTTCTATTATCCCAGGCTTACCTAGTTGCCCTTGACTAGTAAGTATGGTGGGTGGCACCTACGACTGCTGGCAACAGCTAAAAACACCATAGTACACTTACAGCGAATTCATCCAGTGGTTAATGTATAAGATTTGAAAAGACCACGCGGTGGTATCGATCATCTCTCATGGCTGATCGATATTACCACTCAGAGATGTGTTTGATAGTAGTGCTTCAACCCCAAAGTGAAAACGGAACTATTCTGTTCATTTTTTGCTCAACAAGTGGGTATTTCTCGCTGAGGCTTATGTGCACAAGTTTTCAACTTCGTTCTTTTTAACGCAGCGAGTGGATCGCTTCAAATGGATGCCACATAACAAGTGTTATGCAAATAACTTATAGAGCTAATTTATATGAGACCTGGTATATGAATTTCCGTTAGGACGTCCAGTCAAGAGCTCCGAGGTATACCATGAAGACGTATTTGACATCTGACACTTGCTGCCCATGAACAAACCTTCTTTTCTCTCGTAATCAAGTTGCTAAACGGAAGGTTAGTTCTTGGGCGTCTCATTTGTTTCCTGTGATCATACAATCCCATGGTCATGAGCTCTGTGACCGTCATGCAAGCCACTCTGACTAACATTGACATCCGACGTGCACATCGGTTACGAGTCGGTCGATTTGTGTGTATGCATGTGTGATTTTTCATCTCGTTTATCAATTTTATATTGGTTGCTAGTATCAAACACTTAGTGCTTCCTGCACTTGTTTTCCAACCACGTTTGAAGGAGGCTGAGAATCCAATGTTGGAGAAGACCGTTGTTTAATCCATGCTTATGAGGATAATGCATGTAGGACAACATTATACTGAGCTATAGATAATGTCCATCCTAAGAAATCAGGATGATTTATGATACTTTAATTAATCGTTCGTGGTCACGAGTTCCAATATTCAGTGAACTCAGACACCAACGTTGAAGACGATCGTAATATTTCCCTCCGTCTGCTGATGACGACTCAAGTATAGCGGCATATTTAGCGAAGTACACGCGCCGTCAAACACGACAAATAAGAAGGGCTCGTCACACCCGTCAGGCAAGCTGCTTAATTGCGCGAACAGTGTACAGAGTAAGGGTGGTGGTGGTGGTGGTGGTAGTAGAGGTTGGGTAAACGGGGATGACAGGAGAGTGAGTGAGCTCATATATGCAACATATGTGCGCTGTCTCCAACGTCCATCGAACATTCGGTCACCAGTGAGACAGAGAAAGTCAAAACCGGACGATGCATGCAGTCGGTCCAAAAGCAACCTTTTCAACTCTCATCGAGGAATTCCAATGGGGATTAGCTTCTGACCCTTATGTTTCATATAGTCTTGTGGTTTCAGTGAGCGTTAGTTACTAGTTCAGGATGAGCCCACTATACAAGTGCGGTCAGAAAGTCTCAATGTGGTAGAAGAGGCGATACTTTCCGCAGTATGTAAATGACCTAACGAAGAACGATGAACATGGTTTTATGACAGTAGGATATTTTGACATGGCTGAAGCACAATGAGAGAAACCGAAAAATGCAACATTGGCTCTCGTGAGCCAACCAGAAGAAAGTATGGAAAAGGTGACATTTGAACAAGATTACTCAAACGATGAAATGGTTTTCGTGAATAATGGGGTTGGCGAACCAGTAAGAATTTTGATGTCTTGAAATGTCTTGATACGGTTCCAAGATTAACGTGAGTCAAAATATTGGTATTACGAAAGCGTTTATTGATCAGATGGCCGTTTATCCGTCCATCGGGCTTGGCAGAGTTAACTTGCAGACATTTTGTCACCAAACGAGGAGACACCATCATCAACCATAGGTGCATTGATGATAATTCCTCTTTCGGTGGCGACATATCTGCAACTTGATTTGCAAGCTCTGTGAATAAATCAAGATCCAGTAGTTCCAATCTATTAGTTGCCGTAATCACATAGTATTTCTCCGGATAACATCAAACCTGATATTCCATTACACCGTACGCCAACCAAGTATAGACTTCCTTGTAAAGTACGTCAGAGGTCTCCTATCTCGTGAGTAACGTCTGAATAGATTTCATCATCATCATCATCATTGATTTACATAATTTCGATTTTTATCCGTGATTTAGTCCGACGGTATTGTCCTTGTTTGTGATGATTGAAAGGGTAATAACAAGTCGTGAACGAATTGGAGTATCGTGTAGGTTGTTCGGCCTCATAAGCGTAAAGCGACAAAAGTTGACCTCTTCGTTTTTAAATTTGTTGTCTGCCGTGACATCTGTATCTAATACCCCCACCCAAACACCATACGCCACTAACTCCACAAACGTGGGTAGTAAAACCACTTTCAAGGGGCGGCGAACCCGCTGAACTCGGTTTCGCACAAAAGCGACCGACTCCAAACAGAAGTCATCGGTACAAATGAATGCGACTGAAAATTTAGCTTCGAGACAAGAATAAAGTCCACATCTCTTGAACAAAGAATTCTTATGTATGTTCGCACCAAAATGAATATTTCAGCTCATCGGTATATAGAAAGCAACTCAAAATTGACCCAAATTTGAATCACTCGGTAATATCTACTTTGAACGACTTGTCATTGATAAGGCTGTCGACTTTGTTCTACTCAGCATATGACCAAGTTATGCAAACTGTCTCTAAAACAACTGATGAATTCCAGTGCAGTGAACTCGTGCACTTCTGAAGTATCCCAAATGTGGGGACGTGGTAATTATTTCGGACCAGCTTTATAAGGTGAAACTGAGGTTTCATGTAGGGAAGTCTCCTTGATTCGGCTTGACCGAAAAGCTCGAGAAAGATCAGTAAATAAGGCGTAAAATTTCTGACCAGAAAGCCCGTGTTCCGAACCCAAACTTGACTGCTCAAGTGTTGGATTGGGCAACGTGGCGATATCTCGGCCCTCATCTTTCCTCTGGGTGATGTGGCAGCTATGTACCGAAAGTTGTTACAGGCTGAACGTTTGTCAGTTTATTTTTCTCTTTCTGCGATCGAAATGGCGGTGGTAAATATGATGTGATCAACAGAATTCGAGCTGGCGCTGAGAGATAAGGCCATTTCAAGATGCACTAATCAGCGGTAAGCTTTATTCCTCGCACTACATGAGAGTCAGAGGTCGAAAGGTCAGTGCCAAACAATACATGACCCCCGGTCTGTTCTAGATTGAATATGTTACCGTGTTCTCGCAAATGGTCTCATAGTGCAGTGAACTCGTGCACTTCTGAAGTATCCCAAATGTGGGGACGTGGTAATTATTTCGGACCAGCTTTATAAGGTGAAACTGAGGTTTCATGTAGGGAAGTCTCCTTGATTCGGCTTGACCGAAAAGCTCGAGAAAGATCAGTAAATAAGGCGTAAAATTTCTGACCAGAAAGCCCGTGTTCCGAACCCAAACTTGACTGCTCAAGTGTTGGATTGGGCAACGTGGCGATATCTCGGCCCTCATCTTTCCTCTGGGTGATGTGGCAGCTATGTACCGAAAGGTTGTTACAGCTGAACGTTTGTCAGTTTATTTTTCTCTTTCTGCGATCGAAATGGCGGTGGTAAATATGATGTGATCAACAGAATTCGAGCTGGCGCTGAGAGATAAGGCCATTTCAAGATGCACTAATCAGCGGTAAGCTTTATTCCTCGCACTACATGAGAGTCAGAGGTCGAAAGGTCAGTGCCAAACAATACATGACCCCCGGTCTGTTCTAGATTGAATATGTTACCGTGTTCTCGCAAATGGTCTCATTTTGCGTGCAAGCTGTGCGAAAAAAGCAGCAGACCCTGGATCACCAGAGATACTCAACCGGATGCATTTTAGTCGATATTTATTGCGACCGTTAGCTTTGCTGAGTATCTGCATTCTCGAACTCAACAAATAACGATCGGTATAGCATACTAGGCGGCCATCAGAGCACTTCGTGACGAAGAAGACGCCCCCTGGTCGACTTGAAAAAAATCCACAGGCGTGTCTTTTCTTCATCATCCACGATATTAAGCTATTTGCGTCCAGGTCGTTCTGTTGCTAAATACTTCAACCGACTGAAAGACGACTGAATTGGTATTATGACTTGATCGGTCATTCCGCTAAGGTTGACATTTTCAATAGTGTCCGATCAAAGAGTACAGTTAAGGGTGTTTTGGATTGGCTTGGGCAGTTCCTGGAGGCTCAGCGAATTCGTCTGCATTGTTTGGGACATTTGTAATGGACGCCGGAAGACATGTCTCACTGTCTATCTTTCGCCATTCTATCAACCATTTCTGGTGCCATTCTCCTAGCCGATGCGGTTAGAACTCAAGGTGACAACTAACGTACCTGAGCCGTGAGAGCACGTGAACAAACCTGCCGAAATTATCGACGAAAACTGTCGGTCTGAGAATGAAACAACAAGCCACTGAGTAAAGCCGTTTGGATCATTTCTAGATCAAATCACGAAGCAGTGCCGCTTTAGTCCTCGTGTGCTTAAGATAAATTAAACGTCCAGCCTGGCGATCTAGATCATGTTTTTTAGTTGGCTGACTAGTCAACTAAGAAGTTGCTTCAGAAGATTAATTCATTCCGGATGTTTACAAAGTATTGACGGTTCCCACAAGGAAACACCTTTGGGCAATTGAAAAATCAACCCGGGTTTTTCCCGTAGTCTTGGCTGTCTTAGTGTCCATGAGTTTACTTACTCCAAATAGGGTATACAAAATACCTGAGCTTTTGGAAATTTCAAGTCATCGACGGTGCCATAAATAAGTGCACACAGTTGTCGGGAGACCACATTAAAGTTGGCTGGGCTGACACCCACTGGCTTCCTCCAGCCCCCCACTTCCAGTGCGCCTACCACATCGTCTCCGGGATTCATCGGTTCCATTGTTTATATGACTAGACAGTCATGCAAAACTTTCTGTTCACCCTCCAGTTTTGTTCATTTTGATTTTATTTTGAGGCATTACGTTCCAGCGGACTCACGCAGCAAGATCGGCGAGTGGGTTTACCTCAGGTTCATGACCAGAGAGTGCTCACGCCTTGAAACTATGGTAAAAAAAACTGTCACCTCATATTCCGCGTCGATGCATATTGTCTGGGAAAGTGAATTTGACCAAGCATATGACAACCCGACTGAATGGATACCAGTAATTTTTTCATCTTTATGGATTTTTTCTGACAGTTGGTCCAACAAACGGGTTGATCCGTATTCTAAGAGAGGCAGTATAATCTTGCGGTCGTGACTTCTTTGGCCGAAATCGAAACAAGTATGACACATCCAAACGCCATTGGATTCGGCGATTAAGCAACGGCTTCACATGAGGGAGTACCAAGAAACAACTGTCTGCAGGCTAACGCATGGACAGATTGTAAAGTGAAACTCTTTAAACCAAACATTTCACTTGCCATTGCTGTCTCGAAAAATAATCTAGCTTAAAGACTCTAATCACTGCATAGATCACTAGGCTAAAAAATTATGCCAACTCTCCAGTACATTCTACCCGTTCAGCAGCGCCCATGCAGAAAAAACACTAGCCACGCAACCGTAATTTATGGCTGACTAACTATCAAGGTCGGATTTTAATAATGAATGTAGTTTTGCCAAAAATTAAGAACTGTGGCCAGTGGACTTGAAATGAAGGACTTCGGCTAGGGATTCTACAAGAACGGGATAAACGGGACAAAATCTGGGCACATCGCTGGGGCACCTAATTAAATCAGAAGCTACTCAACCGGAAGTTAAATTTAAACCACCTTGGATGACCGCATAAACAAAGCTTCTTTATCACCCTAGCTACGCATACAAAACAAGTGTCCCCGTATGAGCTGAAAGGAAGTTTACGGTACCCGGGCGCAATAGCCTAAGACGAATCCAATCCGGCAGTATAGCAGAAAACTTCAAAACGGTATCAATTTTGGATAAATTATTTGTTTTACAGCCTTTTACAGACAACAGGCACCCATCAACGGAGTTTTGGAAATCCATCAATTCAGTGTCTGAAAAAGGAAGTACATACATATGTTGCAATGCATTTGATGTTCCAGTTAAGTCTAGTTAATTAGCCGCAAATTGACTAGCAACCAGTTGTTCCTAGCTTCGTTCACCTTAACCAAGGAAAATGACGAAGGAACAGTCATACACTGAAAGCATTGGCCCAAGCACTTGATTGGCTTCAATGTAGTCTGCGTACTAAATAGGATGAGAAGAGCAAAAATGAACAGAACAGTCGAGATGTAGGTCATGTCTGTGTCTCAACAGCAGTCCCGAACGCGATAGTTTACTGGTCAAGGATTTCGGATGTATGGTCATCCTTCTTGATCGCTCACAAGCTGGTGAAAATTCTCACCTTCTTCAAGGATTTTCTTCATGAGGATAGAACACCATTTGGTCGTCTTTACCTACCGCATGGCCGGCGAATACAGTATAGCACTTGGTCTTTTGACTTAAACAGAACAAGGTTTAGACAAAGGAACTCGTAGATTATGATCAAAAACCAATGTTTTCGGTGAATTGACGAAGAAACGTCACGGAAAATGATCTGCCTCACACAAAAACTGAAGAGTTTGGGCATAAACTCGTCCTAAATAAAGCAAACCGTCACTCAGGAATGCTTCACCAAAGCCTACTCGTTCAATCCTCCGTCACTTGTCATGGGCCCGATTCCATTAACAAGTTATGATTCCACCTATACAGCCTTCTGTGCGTGACGGCGCGAGAACTGACGCATTCAGAGTGGAATTAAGGAGCAGTGTAGAGCAACTGTAGTGAACGGCGGTAAATGATTGTTTGACCAGTAATTGCAAGTTGCTTGTACCATTAGCCACAACTATCTTGGTATCGATACCGATGTTCGGACGCCGATGCACAAAGTCAGGGTTTATCTTAGAACGTCCTCTCAACAATACAGCCATTTGAGGCCGTCCATTGTGAATTACCACCACCAATGCCACTTGATTTTGATGGCATTAAGCGGGATTGAGGCAAATAGACAAGATTATGTCGATGAGACAGTTACACAAGCGTCATCGATTGATCCGCTGAACGGGCAAATGACGAGTAGACACCTGGAAACGAACAGGCATATGTAACGAACAACGGCACTAAGCTGGGAATTCATAAACGTGAATCACGTCACAAACTCTGGAGATAGGACCATAGATAGGACGTGCATAAATGACTTACAGAAACAACCGGGTCTAGTCTATCCACGTCTGTTTTACCTGATTAAGATACGAAACCCGGGATGGTGCCGGTTAACAGGGGCGAGCACACTTCAGGATGTCACTCCTAATTGTTATCCGTTCCATACAGACCATACACTGGTACTGAGTCTCCTAAACCATCGGTTGGTATTTAACATTTTGAACGCCGCTAATCTGTCTCATGCATGAAGAACGGCAGCAACAGGAAACACAATGTGTCCGATATAAAATCTCAGTGACTTTGTTCGTTCCTGACGCACGATCGTCGTTGTTCACTCAATAAGTAACCCAAATATTTAGTCGGAACATTAGTAGCTGGGGTGCGTCTATCGACTGATGGAATGTTCGCCGAGCTTGTTAAATAAATGACTCGTTAGTATTCAGAGGGCCGTCACCAGTATGTAGTTGAGTAGGTCATAGCCCCAACGAAGCAATGGTGACCATTGGACTGTCTCTCTCAGATGATCTTGACTACTGGTTTCACATCCGTTTCTGTACATAAAAATTTAGGAGATAGTAATATGTCAAATTTCTTTGAGCTCCAAATGATTTCATCAACGAGGAAATGTTTAACGATAGAAACTACCGCCATACATGGAATGGGATATTATCTGGCAAAAAAAGGCAGTTATCTGCTCTGGCGGATGATGACGATCATCGCCATCCTCAAAGACAGCAACAGAAATGTTGACGCTGATGTTTCATCACTATACAACCACAAGGCTCATCTAATTATGTTCAAATTCGTAGAATGCAAACCTAAGAAAAGGGTAGGTGATGGACGGGATCTGGTGCTGGCCTATCTCAAGCATATTTAGGTACATCAAAGCGCTCAGTCAGACAATCCGTAAGCCGCACCAAAAACATCTAAACCCACCGCAATCTCTCACATATGCTTTGGCCAATTCATAGGTTGTCCATTTCATGGTTTTCGCTATTCTGAAAGAGGCATGGAAAACCCAACCCCCCTCGGTAGATGACGTTTCGTCGTGTGCAGCATACGGCAAAGCTATTTCGGTTGACGGTGCCGGATGTTTTCTACCAATTAGGTATTTGATGCACGATCAAGTACTCCTTTTCTAATTACCTCATTACAAATTCGTTGACGCTACCTGACACCAGTATTCATTTTGGAGATGCCTCACATCACCTGTCCGCAAAGACCAAGTCTCATAACCATACGACAACACAGCCCTTTCTGTAATCTGGTACATGCAACTCTTGAGACTAGGTGATATGACTTTTCGACGCCATAAGTAACACAAACTAGCAGACGTGATTCGGGAATTTGAGATTCGTGCACTGACTTCATGAGACACTTCGGTCAAAGCAAATAAAACCACCTAGTGTGGCGAATCCTCCACACTTTCAAGTCATTCTCTTTTAGTTGTAAGGAGTATGTTCTGGAGTATGACTTTTCACCTTGAATGTGTGGGGCGCAAGCCGAGAGGTGATTTAATAGTGCTTAGTTTACTCAGTATGGCTTCACCTTCATGTTCAATGACGAGGACTATATCGTCTGCGCACTCCAGATCGACAAGGTTCTCACCAGCGAAGATTTAACCACTAGAGTTTTGGAGACCATCCAGCGTCCGCTTTGTAGTGTCCGTAATCCATTGTCACATTTACCATTCTTCCTGAACTTTAACCACACCTTGTAACTGTTGTACATATGTATCATGGTGTTTGTTTTGACGTTACGAATGCACAAATTTTCCGGTGCAACCTGCTGACTTCTTGCTGAACGAGTGTATTTACGCTCCGTTGAACTGTTTGTTGACCGCTGAACCAGTGGGACGAGATCTTTGTGTTTGTGTCAACTGCTGAACGTCACAACAAATCCCCGTGACATTTTTTTTAGCCGTGAATAATTTTCCTATCGTGGAATATATCACTCACGTGTGAACCATCCGTGGGAAATTTCGACGAGTGAATATTTCCTTTCACAGCCGGTTACTGCATTTGGATCGGTGTAGTGGACTATTGGATCTACACATTCGTGAGTCCTCATCTGACTATTCATTCTTTTCCTATCGTAATTTTGTGATTTTGTATTGGTTGCTTTGCTTGTTAATTTATCCGAACACGCTGATAATGTCTTAGTCCGCTACAGCTTCATCATTTTATCGATCAGGAACCTGAACAAGAACACAAAAAGGACACACTTGTCGGAAATTTTAACAGAGTTAACCAAATGCTCTCACACGCCAAGAAGTATGTGAATATGGGGAATTCTGAAACATACCCTGTTGAATAAGTGTGATTAAAAGGACTGGCCAAACGACCCGTAAATATGGCATTGCTCTAACTAGCATGATGTGAAAATGCAGTCACTGTGGTTTCTACTCGGTCAAAATTCCGCTAATTGCTCAAGGGTCAGTTTAACATGCTACCGTAAGACAAAGAAGAATAAGTGAAGCCAGCAGTCTTGTTACAAAGGTCATCAAACTGACGCCCCCTGTGGCTACTACATCCACTGCCAGCACCCTTTTTGAAGACGGGCACCATTAATGAGTTACTAGAGTTGTCTTGGACGGTTTTCTTCACCTAGATGGACCCAAAAGGATTGGAGAGGCGATATTCGAGAAGGTGAAAGGCCACTAGAACAAGTAAGACGATGGCTCTTGAGCACAGCTATACGATCGGACACTTTGGAGTCTCAAAGAGGCTCTATATCCACAGTTCACCTTTCTGTTGAGGGGCCGACAGTCCGGATTAGAGGTGGCAGGTGGCTCTTCGATCTCCAAAAAAGGAAAATGTTTGAACTGTTGAGAACGAACAATTCCGTTGGCCACCTGCTACCTCTAATCCGGACTGTCGGTCCCTCAACAGAAAGGTGGAATGTGAATATGGAGTCCCCTTGAACCTCAAAAGTATCTGAATATACATCTCTACTCAAACGTGCTCATGGTCCTAAGGACTTTTCATCTGCTCTTTTCTATGACGATGATGAATTCCTCAGTCGATGCCTGTCTAGCCAGTTTGGACCTACCTGGGAGAAGGAGACAGTTCCACATTACAGCGAGTTGACGACAGTGCCCATTTTCGAAAACGGTACCCGCAATGAATTTGATGACTACAAGGACGTCAGTCTGACCCCAATTGTAACAAGACTTTTGACGTCACTGATCTTTCACGGCTGCTGATCCTGACAAACTCCACCTGCTCTGTTGAAGGCTGGCGATGGATTCCCCAGTCAGTACCTCTGTAACTTATTTGCGTCAATCTGGAATGAAGCTTAAGGACGATGATGATGAGGAATGATGATCACTGCCAAATGGTCAAACTTTAATAGCATTTTGCAGGTATATACACATCAAGAGACGGAAAAGCAATGATCAGGTGATCCTGGAAGCTGACGAACGGATAAATAGCCGCTTGGACGAAATATATCCATGCCGTAGAAGTGGCGCTTTGTTTCCTATCCATTTGACCTATACAATAATGGGGAACCATTTTAACCTATGGCTTATTTAAGCTACTGAATTATCCCGAGTTAATCAAGGATCCGTGGAGATATGTATCAGAAGAAGCCCCTGCTGAAATAACCCACCAACCGCCATTCTAATGCAGTACTATTGGAGATAGCTTGCATTACTTACAACTTCATCGAAATTAACCGAACTCACCGTCATACCCTTTCACGATCTCGAAATCGCTATTTTGAGTGGATAAAAATATTTTGCAAATGATAACTAATTGTTTCTGTTGTCTTGGTCAAACAATTGTCAACTACTCGCTTTTTGGTATTTCTAATGACTGGGTTAACTTGCTAGAAGAAACCTGAAAATGCTACACTCTCTTTCATCCATGCCTTTCAAGCGATTTTAAATGCCCTTGGCAACCCAAAAACAAAACGTATCTGGTGAGCTTCGAAAGGACCTCGATGCCGTGTAAAATCTTGAAACCGCATCAGCGATAAAATCAATGTCTGGGGAGAGGGTGCATCGCCAGAACGACACAAGAAGGGTATGCTTGGCAAAAAAGGATCAGTACCTTTGCTGGTAGCTGTAAATATCTTGTGTTGTAATCAGTTTCCCAAATTGGTCCGCAGCATACTTCCTCACTTCTGTATGGGCATACCTAGACTAGATCAGTGCGTAGCACGACTCGAAATCCTCTACAGCTAAACAGCGAAAAGAAAGGAGACGATCGTAAAGAAGTTTCCTGACCTTGTGATTGTGCTCAATGTTGTAAGAAGTAATCACAAGCCGATCATTTCGCTTTCTTACACAAAACGACGCCTGACAACCGGTTCACCTAGTACTGGTCTTCATTTAAAATGTATGTGAAACCCACTAGCTTTTCAAATTCCTCTGCTCTTTATCGGCTTCGGATTGCGCCGATTACATTGACAATGGATATAATCGTACCGTAATTAATTGTTATTGCTTTTATTTGATGCAGTACAAGCGTATACCACATAATTTTTCCGCACGTACACTTTTAAGGCTTTATCAAACTCCCAGAAAGAGGAAAAACAAGATAAAACCAGTTTTTTTTACAGAGAATGCCCCGGAATCGGATTTGATAACTGATTCATTGGTCATGACACAACCAAGATGACCAAGAATGTTTGGCTCATGGAACTCAGGACTTAACAACCAAAAACAAATATCGTCTACATTCCTGCACACAAGGTACCAGCGTTTCCTGCGCTCTACAACGTTGGGATGACCTAAGTGGAATGCGCGCATGGTAGGTAAGGAAAACACGTTGGGTCTTACACTCAGGCGTACGTTGATAAGGTGTACTCGGATTATGAACACAAGAGGCTTGAGCTGACCGGCATCAGCCCATAGGTCATTGGGCGGAACAAAATGCAGTAGAGTCAAATTAGGGTGGGGAGCTAGATGAAGATGGCCGAAGTTAGACCTAACGAATGAAAAGAGGAATGAAGTATAAAATAAGACTTACACACAGTGAAGCCAAACGGCTTGATGTCTCTCAGTTAATGGGCCAGTACAAACAAGCCAGTACCCTTATACTGAGGGTGGAGGCCATATCAAAGCGTTGATGAGACGTGATCCAGGAAAATATTCGCCATCGCTGCCCATCACACAATATCATGCTCAGTGACAACTCTCAAACTTGGCCCACTAAATTATGCAACCAGAGTGCTATCGCAGCTATCGTATCAAATTTAACAACGTATAAGGGGCGTTGAAGCAGAATTGATGCACGATCGAGATGTACGAGGAACACCAGTGTGCCGCGCAACGAGCCCGTGGAGACCGTAAGTTTTAGTCTTGTAAAAGCTCGATGACTTTTAAACATCCTGAGCATGCTGATTGACTCAAATTAGGCAAAACCTTTTGTCCAGATCTTAAGCCTTCACAACCTTTCCAGGGATAAGTCGTTCGTATTCACGCCAATGTGAGAACCATGGTGTCATTCTGATGTTTCCTGATATTGAGTGGGTTTTAGAGAGATGTTGTTTACCGAAGTATGGTAATTTGGGTCAGTCTAATGTGCCAGTTTACGAAGTTTCATTAAATATGAAGGCCACTCACAAGCCCCCTCATGCCGTTTGTGTACAACGGGAACAAAGCTTGTCAGAATACTGAACGCTTGGTTGCCCCACTCACCCCCAGTCCGGAACAAGATTACGCTGTATATCGATGAGGGAAGGACAAACATAGTGCAAAAATGTATGGAGACCTCCAAAAGCTTCCCTATACAACGTGTTGTCAGTCAAGATCGCTCTTTCTTCCTTCCTAATTAATTTCGTAATCGATGGGAAAATGAGACGGTCTTCTGATTCCCGGTTTTCGACAATTTCCTGATGAAAACCTTGTCGATCTGGAGTACGCAGAAGCCGATCTCACCTTCTCGGAGGAGGAAAACACACAAGTGTTTTTATTGAACTGATGAAAGTCATTGCGTTCTTTGGTATGCATACTGCACCCACAAGGTTAAGAGTTATAATAATAATGTTTACTCACAACTGGTGAGTAGAATACTGTTAGGCACGATCATAAGGTTACAGTCAAAATAAAGCATGAGTTTTATAAGGCACACTACTCATAAGGTTGCTGAAAACTCTTCAACAGCACCCTCGTGAGTAGTTTTCTCTGTAAAGATACACTGCGATATCCCGAATATCCTGCCAAATAAAACATAAAGCGATCCGTCTACAGCACATTCATCTAAAGAGTATCATAAAGTATGGATTCAGTTGAGTCTCTCGTGAAAAGCAAATTGATTTGCAAATGAGTGTACCTCTCAAAAGCATGAGTTTGTTTGTGGTTGCAGGTGATGGAAGAAATGGGCGAGAGGGTACAGTCAAGAGAAGGAAGAAACTGGTCGCTGGTTATGGCAGTGCCAAGACATCACTGGACTAAAATACTTCGGTTTCTGGATAGCCTCGCAACGGATATCATGTTTGAGGTGACTGGTCAAGGATGCGTAATTCTGTAAGCAGCGGAATGTTTTCTGTTGGCCGAGGGCATCTTTAGAGGTAGAACAAAGCCGATGTAAGATTGTAGGTATTTTTCTGGTCTGGCATGGAAGCGCTCTGGATATAAATCACAAGTCAGCTGAGGTAGATAGCGGCTAAACATGACGTTTGAAGCAAGTTTTGCCAAGGGCCGAAGCCTGAGAATACGGGGGAATGAGATGAGATCAGTAAAGCTCGGTGAGACTGAGGTGATATCCAATAGGATAGGATCCAATAATAGAGAAAAAACTTAACGGTCACCACAAGTAGTCTGGTGACAACAAGTAAATAAATGAGAAAATATATGGGTAGGTTTGTACTTAGTAGACTAGCAATCAAGCACAGGTTGTGCTACTATATACTATTATGGCACAAGGGATCTATAGCAAATCCGCATGAGCACGCAGAGAGGTGATGTGGTTATGGAAACCAAAAATATAAGTACTGAACAGAGTATGACTTCCGAGTTGATGGGCTAATTAATCTAGAATTTTTTACGTAAGTTAAACAGTACCATAATTCAGGAGAGGAAATTGATGTGAGAGAAATTATCACCAGTCATCGAAACACTGTTGCCAGATATGCAGTCACTGAACACGCCACTTACAGTCTAAAGAGAGGCACACGAATGTGTGGAGCGTTGTATGCACATTCGAAGTTGTATGAGTTTTGATCGTAGTGCAGCAGATGAGGTCAGTGCACAAATTTGCAAGGCTCAATTCGCGTTCTCTAATTTGGAAAACCTATGGCGTCAAAATATCCCTGATTAAACAGTACCATAATTCAGGAGAGGAAATTGATGTGAGAGAAATTATCACCAGTCATCGAAACACTGTTGCCAGATATGCAGTCACTGAACACGCCACTTACAGTCTAAAGAGAGGCACACGAATGTGTGGAGCGTTGTATGCACATTCGAAGTTGTATGAGTTTTGATCGTAGTGCAGCAGATGAGGTCAGTGCACAAATTTGCAAGGCTCAATTCGCGTTCTCTAATTTGGAAAACCTATGGCGTCAAAGTGGTATATCCCTGAATCTCAAGTAATGTATCTATCAGGCCGCAATAGGAAATGTTTTGTTGTATGGCCATATGGACTGGCCTGTTTGAGCAACATAACTAAGACGCCTTTAGGTGTGTGACAACCCTTGCCTCAGAGCCAAAGCTCGTGTGGGTCAGTGTCATCGAAAACGATTTTATTCTGTTGTGCACCAGTGACTTTCCTCGAAGAATGTAAGTGCGTCTGCACAAGAAGGTGCACTGATTAAACCGAAAAGATCAAGCATGTAGGACTATGTGGATGAACCTGCAAAGTGCACTGAGCGAATGGATTACAGGGAGTCAAAGTCAAAGGACCATTTATAAGACAAAAGCGGGAGTGGTGGTATTATGGCGGTGTATGTTACCCGGATGTGGATTGAAGGATGTGGTCTTTGGCAATGCGATATAGTGAACCTTGCAGTCTCTAGCTAGATAATCATCATTTTCTGAGGCATAAGGATCGCATTAGTTATGGTCGTCTAAGTAGTTCTTCAATTTGGATATTGTACAAATGGCTGTAAAAGTAAAGATAACTTACAATACTTCGGCATGAACGATGAGTTTGATGTGGAATAGCCTCAAATCCTAAGCAGCCTCCAACATACGTGTGACAGAGATACAGAGGCTTATTTTCATAGGGCTAGATGCTGAAAATCACAATTACAAGCAAGTTTCCAAGAAAGGCGCCCCTGTTGGTTAGATCGCTACTGCGGTTCAGTGTGGTATGGCTACAAGTCGATTCTGTTGGTATCAGGAAGCAGAAGTGGAGTAAAGTGGGGATTTAGTGCCCTAAATGGACAGATCTGACACAAAGTTACCGCTCTTTTGCTACGGCTGCATCCACTGGTGCACAATTAAGGACTCATGCGGTCCTTGTATCCTACGGCTGACTGACTAGTATGCATCACTATTTAGCTTTAAATTCGCTGCATTTGTTTACCAAATGCTGCTAGCAAATCGCCGATGAACACACGGCTACCCCACTATCGCCAATGGGGCTAATTGCGCAACTAGTCAGCTTACATTCATAACAGTGAAACTCCAGCCTCAGCGAAGACACTGATGGGGAATTGTTGACAAAGGTATTTATTAGGCAACTGATGAGTTAGCCAGTACACCTTTGTTTAACTGTGTGCTGTATTTACGAGCGTATACGACTCATAATTTGCTTTACATCTTTCCTTTTGAAAACTCTATCGATTGGGAGCGGATTCCTGAAACTATGAACCCGATTGACTATACAGTACGTTTGTACCAATCCAAACAATGATTAGAAACATGATTCACCACGGGTGATTTTGTATTTTTTGGCCATGTACTTGGCAGACGGACGAAATTTATATATGTCCGTCAGATTATTCCATTGTTTATAGTTGTGGCCTTGTAGTCAGTCGTGAGCATGGGTACGGGACAGGCAGTTACTGTAAGCAGCCAAGGTAAGGGACATCGAATACAGTTATCAGTATGGCGAGCCGGCGTTGGCGACTGGACTAGATTACCGCTCATAGTGAAGGCCTTATAATCAATGCCGGCCTAGGAGTTACAATAAATAGCCAAGGTTGGTGACAGCCAATAAACATAGGAGTATGACGGGCCATCGTTAGCCGCTGGATTAGGTTGTCGTGCATAAGTAAGTCTCCGTAGTCAGCGCCACACACCCAGTAAACACAGTGTCACCGGTAGCTAACGGTGGCCAAACGTGGCTAGCTTCGCCACTGATTCCGTTGGTGAATACAAGCCAAATATAGCATTTGTTGCATAAAAGCCTTCTGAAAACAAGTGGATACTGGAGCTCTATTTACAAAGTAATATTTGAAACCGATTTGGTTGAACACCGATTAAATTAAATATATCATGAAATTTTTGGGTTGCCACCTTTGGTCGCTTTTAGTCACCGGTGGCGCCACCGGTGGTGCCACGGTGACGTGTTTACTGGGCATAGACGCGGGCCTAGAAGTTACAGTAAATAATCGAGATGAGTGACGACGAATACCGTTATCAGTGTGACCGTCTTATACACATTCCACTTATTTAGCGTCAAATTCCTAATAGTAATCATAGCATTGCCTTTGTAATTCACCTACAGCTACCTCCTGCCGATGTATTGTACAGAGCTAATTGTGCATATCTTTGGAAAAATCATCAACAAGGTTAGCTCTCACATCTCCGCAACACAATTCATGCTAGTGTCTAACGAACTTTTGCTTATTAGGAGATCCCTGAAGAAAATCATCTTATTTGTTAAGTTTGCGAGGTATATCACGGATTCACGGATTGATACACAGGATCGAGGCTTTTGCCCAAGTTTCCCGGGTCGGTTTTGTTCTTGTCGGTCAGTGGCTGTCGTTCACCTGAAAGGCACAAGTGAAAAAAGGGTGTAGCACTGCTCTTTATGTTCTCAGCGCGAGGCAGTATGCTCGCCAGCGCGAGGATTCGCATAAATAAATGTCTAATAGTGCTTTGAACTGGGTTCTAGAAGGA
>NW_008751704.1:1188581-1191100 GCF_000715545.1 Opisthorchis viverrini | reverse complement strand
TGTTGGAAAGGCTGAGGCAGTTTGTGTACAAGCATTTCAACACTGCCTCTTCTTCCTCCGAGGGTGAGGAGCCGAAGAGAGAAAAAACCTGATTGACTGACTTTACTTGAAGGAAATCTCATTGAGTTTTCTTCAGATTTCCCTTCGTCCTTAAAAATCACGGAATAACGCCAGTACACGCTAAATTGTGATTTCGTGTCATATCTCGCGTAAACCTGTAACAAAATGCGAATCAGTGATAGTCCGTGGCCTTCAAATGTTTGCAAATTTAAACAAAGCTTGCCAAAGGGTGCGAATGGATTAGACTAACCACCCGTAAGAGTTAGAAGCTTGGGAACTCCATAGTTTATGCAAAACTAAATTGTTTGTGTTTCTAGTGGGGGGCGACTGACCCCCCAATGCTCTCGGCTGCAAGACCTTTCGGAGGAATATGTGCGCCAAAATGTTGCATTTTGTTGCATATGTGTAGTATACTGTGTCTGTCACTTCGATTGATTTGTATGTAAGCATTGGTGATGTACAACCTTGCCTACTGGGCGTTGGTCATGAGCTTTTATTTTTTATTTCCATCCACAGAAATTGTCGTGAACACCTTCTTTAGGAGAATCGCTGTCCCCTGGTGCTTCCATAGCGTGCATATTACACTATATGCTCAAACTAAAATCTATCTTAATCTGCGTTCATATATTAGAGGCCCGCTCAATTTCATTGTCCACATCTGGCGGAAAATGTCTGGTGGAATACTTTCTCAGTATCACTGAGACCCCACGATGCTTAGATGGGGCTCAAAAGTTTTGACTGATACTCTGAATGCAGTTTGTCTGCCTGCTTTAGTCCATCAGGCATACGCCAAAGCTTTCAAAAATTCAATTCCATTGTGCGAATACCGCGGTCTTTTCTAGTGGGCGGCGCTTCCCCGTTGCGTGCTATCATGCTCGTTCACGCTGTCATCTGGGCTGTAGTTCTGGGTCACCGTTTGTCGGGCATCTGAAGAGGCTTCAAAGCACCCCCATTACAGACCACATGACGAAGCCATTTAAGATTGATTGTACTGTACCCCAATGTAAGTGCCTCTTGTGATCCAGACAAGCGTTGATTTCACCAAGCGTACCCCGCACACTACCTTATAATGCCTAGCAGAATTCTGAAAAGACCAACAAGCAACTGCGGGTTTTTCTAATCAGTCTTTCCTCTAAGTGGATTTTAGATGAAGTCCAACGAGACAAAAGAATTTAAGAGGGTCAACTGCATCATCCTCCGCGGTGAATGTCTGATACTCACGAAACCCTGTGTCTGAAATGCAGAATAATGGTGATGAAATTCTAAATTTTGTGGAATTTTTGTAGCATATGGTTTCCGCTCCGTTTTACAGCGTTGAACTCTGCAATAAAACAACAACTATTGAAAACCGGAACTCACAGCAACTTCTTCCGACTTCTTTGGAATCGCTTTCTCTTGAGGGGAGTACTCAGGTAAAGGTTTTTCACTGCGTAGGAAAGCGAATCTTAGGCGTGAATCTACGTCCGACGAAGAAAAGGCCGCCAACGGTATCGCGGCCAGATCATCTGTCCTGTGACGAGGAGGTGACGGATGAATTGCGTATGCACTCTTCATTGAAGCGACGGATAGAAAGCCGATGAAATTCAATTCCATGTGTTTGAGTTTTATCTCTGGGCCTCCGGACGTTTGCTGAGACCCTGTGACTATTAAAAATTCTTTACCAACCAAAAGACAGAATAACTGCTCATATTAAACTGGCACTCTGTCTTGATGGTCAAACTTCAGCGATGTTGTGCATTACATCAAATGGGTGTAATATCCTCAGTGAGGATAATGTGAAGCTAACAAGATGGACAACGGAGTCCACGTAACGCGAGAAGTCGCAATACGAGGCAGCTCGGAGACGAAGTTTCACTTTTATCCACGATAAGAATCCGAAGGGGCACGGCTTCTTTCGTAGACTGCAGGAATGTCCATATAATTTGAATCAGCGATTCTACCTTTCTCCGTAAAGGGTCAATTTAGAAAATGTCAAGCCTAAAAACCATACCATTCAGTCGCCCATCGGCTGAGTATGAACGACAGGTCACTTCTGAAAACCGCCAAAATAAGCTCAAAATAAAACGGCTCAGTGACGATCAAAATTTACCCTCATCAGAGACGCAATGACGGTCAGGAAATTGCCGCCACCCACTGAATCCGACGGCCAGGCCTACTAACCAGTAAAACACCTACCCGAAATATGAGAGCATTTTGCTGGACTGGCTTCAGCTGAGGGATTTTTATACACTGTTCGGCTTGTTGGTTCACACATGACAAATGCAATATGCTGTACTAGACTGTGTTTGTCATATCGGTATGCAGACTTAGCAGTCTCCCCCGGATGACTCCACTATCGATCACTATTTCTGCCAAATTCCGTTGTATGCTACCAGTGTAACGGTGAAACTACTGATTGGGAGGCACGCGAGTAGTATGTGTTGTTCGTAGAATTTCGCTTTGCGTCCACTGAAAAAGGG
>NW_008751704.1:1179199-1188420 GCF_000715545.1 Opisthorchis viverrini | reverse complement strand
TGGTCTGTAACCGGTCAGTTGGCATTTCCGAATAAATAACTCCGCAGCAAAGGCCTTCTTCGTTTCATTTGGTGCCGTCGGCAGGATAAGGATGAAGATCCAATGGCCACAACCCTTCAAGGATGGGGATGTTCGGACCTTCCTGGAGGACTTTCAGGAAGTTGCGAAGGCTGGAGACCGACCGGGGTAAGTTGGCAGCGCTGAAGACCCTCCTCAAGGGCCTGGCGAAGGCGGCCCTAGGTACGGCCAGAAGAGGCCCTCAGAGGATGGACTGCGCCGCCGCGAATGAAGTCCTTGCGGCGGTGTTCGACACGCCGGCCGACCGCCAGGAGGCTATGAGGCGGTTTAAGACGGCCAGGATGGCACCCGGATCGGACCCGACCGTGTTCTTCTCCGGCCTGCAGCAGATGTTGTATCGCACTTTTCCGACGCTGGACGGAGTGCCGCGACACCAGTTGCTGTAGGATCAGTTCGTCGAAGATGTGCAGCCGGCGCTCGGTGCCCAGTTGCGGTTGGCACGAGCAACTGGCCAGTTGAGTGTGGAGGAGCTGGTGCGTCTGGACCGGGAGCTGCCCCAGGAACCACTGGCCACGTTTCAGTCGCAGGAGAACAGGGATGCTGCATCAGTGGAGGAACTGCAGACCAGGGTGGACCAACTCACCGAACAGCTGGCAGCCGTGAAGACGGAATCGCGGAGGCACGCTCGAACCAGCCGGTGCTACATGTGTGGCAAGCCTGGCCACTGGAAGAATCAGTGTCCCCGTAACCGATCGCTTGTACACAATAAAACTTTAGAGTACTCCTCTTTTCCTGGGTGGGTCGCGATTAGCGCACTGACACAAGCTACCGTACAAGCCATTGTCGAGGTAGACGGGAAAAAGGAGTTATGTTTGATTGATACCGGAGCAGGCGTATCGCTGAGGCAAAGAGGGAACCAAGCTGAACACAGACCGTGCGCGCTAGCCGTGAGAGCTGTTGGCGGATATCGATTGAAGATTGACGGACTGTCAACGCACTCGATACGCCTAGGCGACAAGTCCGTGCAGCACGCGTTCCTGATCAGCCCAGACGTAGAGCAGACAATATTGGGAGCTGATTTTCTCAAGGGCACAGATGCCGTGATTGACCTAAAGCAGGGAAGGCTGGTGACAAAGTATGGCGCAATCAAGCTTGAAGGTTATCCAGGCACTGTCGTGAGGGAGCTGTGTGTCCGAAAACTTCCGTCTTGTAATGTATCGTCAATACGGGCCGTGGTTGAGGAATATTCCGAACTGTTTACGGGCGATGAGGATCCGTTTGGCTTCTGCCCGTGGATTGAACACGAAATTCCTCTGTCATCAGAACGCTTTCGACCTTATGGCCCCCGTCCGTTGCCGCTCCATCTACGGGAGGAGGTCCATAGACAGATTCAGGAGATGTTGAAGAACGGTATAATCGAAGAAGCCAACAGTGCGTACAATTCCCCAGTTGTGCTTGTAAGGAAGACGAACGGAAAATACAGATTTTGCGTGGATTTCCGGCGCTTGAATGAACTGACCGTAAATCGGGTTGTGGCTGTGCCTTCGGTTGCAGAGATTTTCGATTCCCTCCAGCACTCCCGATACTTTACTGTGTTCGACTTGCGTTCCGGATATTGGCAACTACCTATCAAGGAGGAGGACCGGGAGAAAACGGCGTTTACGGTTGGGGACATCCAATATCAATTTAGACGAATGCCGTTTGGTTTGTCCGGGGCACCATTCACATTCCGGCGCTTGATGCTTCGTGTAACCAAGGGACTCCAGAATGTTGCCGTGTACGGAGACGATATCGTTGTGTACAGCAATTCGGAACCAGAGCACGTAGTTCACTTGAAGGCTGTGTTGGAGCGGATCCGGGAGGCTGGCCTGCGGATAAATGAAGCCAAGACACAGCTCGCTCGGAGTTCGGTGACACTGCTGGGGCATAAAGTGGGTCAGGGAGAAGTTAGCCCACTGCCCGAAAAATTGGCAAAGATCAAGGATTGTGCTGTTCCCAATTCAAAGCGGTCTCTACGGCAGTTTCTTGGACGAGCAGCATACTACAGCCGGTTCGTTAAGGATTTCAACAAGATCGCTGCGCCACTGTACGATTTGCTCGGTCAAAATCGGAAATTCACATGGACCGGAGAAGCACATGAGGCTTTTGAGCATGTCAAAGCGCGGATGTTGGATCAGCAACTGACCCTCAAACTGCCCAGGGTCGGAGAGATATTCATTGTTGCAACGGACGCCAGTGATCGCGGTATCGGCGCAGTCCTAAAGCAGAGGAATGGAGTTATCGAATATGCCAGTCGCGTCCTGACTAACGCTGAACAGAAGTACTCCACCATTGAGAAGGAATGTTTAGCGATCGTCTGGGCCCTGGATAAGTGGAGACCATATCTGCTTGGGCAAAGGTTTCATGTCGAAACCGATCACAAACCCCTGGAGTGGATCAGGACCACCAGAGATCCTCGCGGGAAGCTCGCACGCTGGGCACTCCGGTTGCAAGAGTACGACTTCACAATCCAGCACGTGCCGGGGAAGGAGAACCACTTGGCTGATTGGCTGTCAAGGCCAGAGGCTGAAGATGAGGTCCCCAAGATCATGATTGGAGCCAATGGCCTCGTCGTCGAACTGGATCCCGGAAAGTTGGTGCAACTCCAACGGCAGGATCCGGTGTTACAAAAGGTTGCAGCCGCCTTGTTGGATGGAAGGAACATTGAGAACGGAGAGGGAGACAAGGAATTAGAAGCGTTCCAGAGTCACTTTGATCGGCTGAGGCTGAATGAAGCTGGCATAATTTCCTGGAACGCCACTGATTCAGATGTTGTGCTGCCCGTGATACCTCGCGTCTTGAGACGGAATCTCATCGTTGAATGCCATGAGATGGCACATACAGGGTGCACCAAGACATACGACCTACTTCGGCAGAGGGCCTATTGGCCCGGGATGAGAAACGAGGTGATGGATCATGTGGTGTCCTGTAAGCGTTGTCAAATAATGAAAGCGGATATGACAGGTGTGATCCATCCCATGGAACCCATTCCTGTCTCAGAAATCGGTGAGTTGTGGTCAGTTGACGTCATGGGCCCCTTTCCGCTGACAGCCAGTGGGGACCAATATAATTAGCAACTGACCCTCAAACTGCCCAGGGTCGGAGAGATGTTCACCGTTGCAACGTACGCCAGTGATCGAGGTATAGGTGCAGTCCTAAAGCAGAGGGATGGAGTTATCGAATATGCCAGTCGTGTCCTGACTAACGCTGAACAGAAGTACTCGACCATTTGGAAAGAGTGTTTAGAGATCGTCTGGGCCATGGATAAGTGGAGGCCATATTTGCTTGGACGAAGATTTCATGTCGACACCGATCACAAATCCATAGAATGGATCAGGACCACCAGATATCCTCGCGCGCTGGGCACTCCGGTTGCAAGAGTACGACTTCACGATCCAGTACGTGCCAGGGAAGGAGAGCCACTTGGCTGATTGGCTGTCAAGACCAGAGGCTGAAGATGAGGCCCCCAGGTTCATGGTTGGGGCCAATAGCCTTGTCGTCGAACTGGATCCCGGAAGGCTGATGCACCATACCACCCACAAACAAATGGTCTAACCGAACGTAATAACCGAACAATCAAGGAGTTGTTGTCGGCCAAAAGAGGTGACTTGGAAGGGAACTTGCCAATGGTGTTGCTAGCTCATCGTGCTTACATACAGCCAACCACGGGCAAGTCCCCGTCTATGCTGATGTACGGTCGGCATCCGCACCTTCTGGTTGATCAGGAAATTGGGTTGTGGCCGGCAACACGCTTGCCTCCGGAGGAGCTAGAGTAAGAAAGAAAGAGAGCTTGAGAAAATTTGACCGCCGTTCAGGAAAGGGCTAGGCAGAAAACGGCAAATAGAAAGGCACGAACGTTCCGCATAGGCACGAAGGTCAAGTGGAAGGATCACCAGAATCCTGGAAGGAGTGGATCGCGGAAGCTAGGCAGCCGATGGCAAGGGCCGTCTGTAGTCACCAACCGCCGGGGGAACGTCCATACCATTTAAGATGGTCGGGGATCGAAAGTAGTGGATGGGACGCACACTGATGTGACGAGGTAAAGCACGGTATTCAATTGAGTGTGCACTACCTGTGTGACGGTGATACTACTGATGGGGAGGCATGCGAATAGTATGTGTTGTCCGTAGAATTTCGCTTTGCGTCTTTTTAAAAGGGGAGATCTGTTGCGGAATTCATGGAGCCACTTTGTAACATTAGCTTGAATTTGACCGACGAATGAATGGAGTCAACGAATCTCCAGGAATGTTCAAGAAGACTCGTTCGGGAGAAGATCGGTGTCCAGTTTTTGTAACCAAGATGCAGATTAGATTTTTGCTTCCCTGTTCAATGGTCGTAACCAGTCAGTTGGCATTTCCGAATAAATAACTCCGCAGCGAAGGTCTTCTTCCTTTGACCAGGAAATCGGAAGTGGACTATCGAAACGAAGAGCCAGAACTAACTTTATGCAGTAAGAATACATGAGAGACCTGGTCAAAAGCTTTTTGGATATACAGGTGTACCTTTAAAGTGGGATGTCAGGCACCGTTCGCTGCTGTATGGGTCTCAAAGGCGTAGAGCTGGAAGCTACTGGTGGGACCCTGTGACAAGAATCCTTCCTACCAGCCATCTGTAGCTTTTGTAGCTGGAAGGAATCCGGTTAAACGGCCATTCATATGAAGTCCATGGTTTCTCATTGAAAGATGGGTATGATGATGATCGTATATTTGGAAGTGGTTCGTCTACATTAAAATTTCAAATGCAGGCGGACTTTGGAATTTTTATCCTAAAGGAGTATGAATCCAGAACTTATTGGGAAGGTAAACATATTCAAAGCAAAACATTCTACATCCTAAAGGCTACCTATTTGAACACGAAATGGTATATCATAGCCCTCCAGCCGCGCAGAGTGCTTGGAGGTTTGGAGGAAGGCAGAAATATCGGTTCAGGAAATTATCCCGTTGCTGAGAGACGGGAGTCACTCTGATTGTTAAGACAGCTGAAGTTTAAGAGGAAGGGTGAAATAGCGGCGGTGAAGAGTTCGAGAGAGAAGGGAGTGTTAGCCCAAACGGCTGATTTTATTTTAGCTAAATGACATTTGCTAGTAAAGCAATGGTCAGAAAAACTTACAGTTCACCAGTGGACCGTATCAGCCTAAGGCTTGGCCTCCAATATGATCGGGAATTTCAAATAAGATTGTGGAAGTGAACTGCAAACCTCAACGTTTAAAAACCTTGGCGAGAGAGTTGACCGTTGATTTACAAAAACGGGCCGCAGATAACGCGAGGGCGTCAGTGTGCCTAGGTATGGAGTGAATGCAGGTTACAGTGAGGAGGCTAAAAAATATTCCATTATGAGCTGGTATTGAGAACCTGAGAGCAGAAACGACTTGCTAGAATTTACATGGAGGATAAAAAATTCAAGTACATCTTGCACTCAATTGGATCATCAGTCTAATATTTAACTATCGAGAGACTCAACTAAAGGTCGCTGTTTCTTCTTGAGCACGATACTTGACTCCGACCATGTCATTGTGCGAGCCTGGCTATTCCTTTGCTTCCCGCCAACACAATATGTGCCGAAGCAGAACAGCTCTTTTCATCAACCCCAACAAGTTTCAGTAATAATAAAATAATAACAGAGTTGATTCCCAACTAATGGGCGGCATGATCATAACACCATAAACAGTACAAAGGGTATCCAGCCGATCTGGCCATAAAGCTACCGGGAATGCATAGCCACGCGGATGTGACCGACAAGAACAAAACCGATCCGGGAAACTTGGGCGAAAGCCTCGATCCTGTGTATCAATCCGTGAAACGAGCAAACATGGTGCAAAGCTCTGTCCATTTGGACGCAGTGGAGTTCAGCTAATCTTGCTGTTTTTTATGTTTCCAGCCGTGCACATTTCGGGCTTCCGAAAGTGAGCGCAGAAAATTAAGCTACCTGGGTGAAACTGTGAAAATATTTGGAAACAGCTAGTTCGTGCAATGCATCTTTGTGGACCAAATTTTGCATAGACCGACCTTAAAAGCCGCGACCTTAAGACACAACGATGGTTACTTCGCATGCGTGAAGCCTTGTCGTTTTCTAGCTAGGTTTCAGTCGATCTTTACCAAGGCGGGGACACAAATTGTTTATTGGTTCCATGAGGGCACAACTCATCCAGCCTCTTGGTCACAGACCCGCGAGGATGCGGACTCACGGATTCACAGAATGATACATAGGGTCGAGGCTTTCGTTTAATTTTCCAGGGTCGGCTATGTTGTTGTTCAGCGGCTGCTTTCACCTGAAAGGCACGAGCAAAACGGAGTATGGCACTGCTCGTTGAGTTATCATTGCGAAGCAGTAAGCTGGCCAACACGAAGACTCATGCGAAAAGTCATCATTAACATCATCTTCATCATCCATATCATCACCATCGTCATCATCATAATCATCAAAGACAGCAACATCAATTTTGGCACTGATGTCCCGCGGATTTGAGGCCGGCAGCTATTTTTGTAACAGCCCGCTGAACATGCTCAACGAGGGTTACGCCGTTCTCGCGTCCTGAATAGGTAGCTCCATTGATGTAGTCAAGTAGCAGTAAATGTAGGCCCCATAGTGTCTTGAAGTCCAAAAGCAAGAAATCAGCAAAACCGTAAAAACCCTATTTCTGCGGGAAACGCTCCTTTGAAGTAGCGAATTGATCACATTCAATCACGGCTGCCATTAACAATTGTAATTTACGCTCAAAGCGGAATTTAACTGCTTCTTAGCAATTGCTGACGAAGCCACTGTTGTGTTGATAGATTTGGGTTTGCGGACAGACTCCGAATCCTCTCAGTTACACTGGTGGTTATGATGGGTTTGAAGGTGTAAATTTAATAATCAATACACAGATGATGATTGCCATTACTATCAGGTCTCGCACTTCAGAGCCTCAGGATTTTCAACCAATGAACATTCAGCAGTTTCATATCTCCGCTTGCGTCGTTGGGCTGGTTGCTGACTATGTGGGTCGACCGATGGGGTAAGCGTTAGCAGTTGGGGGTGGTGGTTTTCAAACCATTTTACGTCAAGTGCTTTTCTTGAGTTCATCTCATGCACCTAATGTACTGCTATATGCTATGTGGCTCTATCTGTTATAAATTCGATCCCCGGAAAATGGGAGGTTGGTGGAGCTATAGCCAAGCCTCGAAGGTAGTGCGAAAAGGCGGGCAGCTGCGTACGGGAGGCGTAACTTCGGTTTAAGCGCGGTACTGACATCGTGATTGAAACGATTTTATCAGTGTATTTTACCCTTCGTTATTTCATTCCCGAAATATCCATCCAGGGATGTGGTAGGCGCTTTAACACGTTGCTGCTCGAGATGGCTCATTGACTAACACGCAAGCTTACTGGATGGAAGATCCGTGGTTCGAATCCAACCTCGGCATCACCGCTCTTAACCCTCATGCTTGCTTCGTAAGGCGTGACAGTTCAGCACTGAAACGTTTTAAAATTTAACGACTATTACTGCTATGATTATCGTTACTATTGATTTCCTGCCAGGTGACGGCCAGTAGGTTTTTCAGTTGATTCCATTCAGCACAATGCCGGACAAAACGAGCCATGCGACTTGGAAAGTCATCTGGTATGCAAAGTGCATATCCATCGATGAGGAGTTCTTTCCTCCTAAAGTCATCTGGCGTGCATCAGCATTGCCAGCCTCATGAGACTTAACCGACAGTCGGAGACGTCATTGACAAACGCGAGAAGTTTTGATAAATCCTGTGCCCATGGAGGCCACGTTTTTAACCCCCAAAACATTATAGATTGCACTCAGCGAGTGTGTAAGCTGCTCTTGACATCAGTCAGTTCCATAGTGTTGAAAGTTCGCAAAAGTCGCGCTGGTCTTCCATACTCAATACGTACGTTGTATACTAAACTCATTCAATTGTCCAGGAAAATACCGTTGCCCAGACTGCCCCGCAATATGAGGTCTATGTTTGCTCTCGCCTAGTTCTGTAACAGCACTTTTCATGTGTGAGGCGCATATCCAACCGTGTGGCAGAATTATTTTGGTTGAAAGAAGAATTGAACCCTTGAATGTTCTGAAGCACGGGGAGCGATATCGTCCGCATACTCAATATCTGTGAGCGAGCGCCCAAGAGTATTTCGATCCTCAAGGTTGCCGAGGCGGCAGAGAAGTTCCCAGCAGCACGTCAGCTTTTGGAAGGATCACCGCACACTCATACGCCAAGAAGTATGTGAATATACCAACCGGATTATGTTCACAGGCTTCTGGGGCATACCATGTTCAGCGGGTGTGGTTAATAGCACTGACCGGTCAACAAAATCGAACGCACCCTTGAAGTCAAGGGATGGTGATAGTAATAATAATCGTTTAGCTCTAGCATCGTTTCAGTGCCTAGGTGCTGTGCCACCCAAAAGAAGCACAAAAGCTGAGATACTGACAAGTTGCTCAATCCAAGACAGATGTGGCCGAGGTGCAGAGGTCTGGTTCGGATCAGAGATTTTCTGTTCAGTCAATCCGCGTTCTAACCACTGAGTCATCTCAAGGAGGACCAAGACTATGGGTCGTCTATGTGCATGGTTTTGCTGTAACATTTGACGGAGTGTCAAGGAGTGGTAGAACCAGCCTCCACTCGGTCGAAATCCCGTTTGCTGCTTACAGGTCAGTGCTTAGTTTGCCGTGTCCGCTGTTGTTATATAACCAATGGGTGTTCAGAAGAATTCGACATTTCACTTTCCGATGCAGAGTCAGATAGTTCCGGCTTGATAAATGAATCAGCGGTGGACTGCGGTTGCTGCTGTTCGGATGCTGGAGCACATCTGAAATCTGCTGAAGGCGTCAGGTGGCGTAGGGAGACCGTTTCTTCCATGCCGTTAGGGTGTCTGACATATGCGTACTCAGGGTTACATTCCAGGAGCTCAACCTCTTCGACTAGGGGGTCGTACTTTGAAGATCGTGTGTTCCGCCGCATCAAAACTGGTCCTGGCGCAAGCAACCACTGTGGCAAGGACGTACCGACTGCGGATTTTCGATTGTGATGAAACATCCGCTCGTGTGGAGTAGCATTGGTGGCCGTGCACAACAAAGAACGAATCGAGTGGAGAGCGTCTTGTAAAACAGCTTCCCAGTGACTGATTTGAAGACCCTTTGATCGTAATGAAAGCGTAATAGCCTTCCACAAAGT
>NW_008751704.1:1148337-1178411 GCF_000715545.1 Opisthorchis viverrini | reverse complement strand
ACAATCCTACCACTCGTTGTTGAGACTTGATGTCGTTCGGAACGGGCAGTTCTTGCAATACCTTGAAGCGTTCAGGGTCTGGTTTGATGATACCTTCAGTAATTTCATAGGCGAGGAGTCTGAGCTTAGTGGTGGAAATCGTGCTTTTATCGTGATTTAACTGAAGGCCGTACTTTTGTGCTACGGTGAGGAAAAGCTGGAGGTTTCGATCATGTTCTTCTTGATTCTTTCCACAAATGGTAACATTATCCACATACGCATATGTCCCGGTAAGTTCTTCGGCGCGTATTATGTCATCCATTACCCTTTGAAAACAGGCTACCCCATTCGTTACTCCGGAAGGTATTCGACGGAAAGAGGTGAGGTTGTTGCAAGCCTCAAAAGCCGTGTAGATTCTGCCGCTTTCTTTAATGCGCTGTTGTCCAAGTGATTTCCTGTATCTGAACTAGAATGGGATGATGAGGTATCGTTAACAGGAAAGAGTTCAGTTCCTGAGCAATCACGGTGGACTGATGGTGTCGCGTGAGGCTCCTCTTGTTCGGCAATGTGCACTGGTTCCAAATCTGTAGCGGATATCTTGTTGTTGCCTTTAGGAACCATTCGGCGTAAGGATACGGCTTCGTGTTTGCCATCTGGACGGTCTATGTGGGCGTACAAGAGACCAGTTCCACCTCTTCTACCAGGGGTCATATTTAGAGACTCGATCATTGCGTTTTAAAAGTATCGGCCCAGGGGCAGTAAGCCAGGTAGGTAGGGATACACTGTCGGTTGATCATCGTGTGAACTGCATGAAACGTTCTTGTGAAAGTACAGTTGATACTAGTACATAGCAGGGATCTGATACAGTGGAGAGCATCAAGAAGAACAACCTCCCAATGTGTGACAGGCAAACCGCGCGATTTTAGAGCCAGGCAGATGGTCTTCCAAAGGGTACCATTAAGTCTTTCAACCCGACCGTTACATTGTGGATTATATGCAGCGGTGTGACTAGTGTCAGCGCCATTATCGAACAAAATTGCTTGAATTCAGTTGACATGAACGCGGGACCGCGATCTGGATGAATATAAGCAGGCATACAAAACAGTAAAAACAGTTAACCCAAACAACGAATTACAGTGGAAGAGAGCATATTGGCGCAAGGATAAGCAAAAGGGAATCGTGAATACTCATCACCGTTTGTTAAGAGGTACTTGTTACGAATGTTTGAGGGAAGTGGGCCTTCAAAGTCAATACTAAAGCGTGCAGACGATTGTGTGGCTTTGATAAGCTGACCAAGAAAGGCGTCACAAAATTTTGGTTCGAGTTCGGAGCGTGTGGAACAGTTGGACACCTCGCGTCGGATATCGCTAACTGAAAAAGGGAGGTTCTTAGAACGAACAAAATGCAAGTCTCGTGATCCCGGGGTGGTATAATATGCTGTGAAGCTCTTCAAAGTTCTCCGTCCCAGCAGTGTTGGCACGAGATAGAGTATCAGCAGCGCAGTTATCTGTTTCTGGTTTATAGACAACGTCGTAGCTATACCCTACCAATTCGATTTTCCACCGCTCAATCTTGTCGTTCTTTATTTTACCTTTCTGTTGTTTCCTATACATAAAGGCGACCGAACGTTGAGCCGTATTCAGTTTAAAATGTCTCCCGAGGAGATAGTACCGCCATTTGTGGATCGCTTCGACTATAGCATATGTTTCTTTTTCAACAGCAGAATGATTTTTCTCGCTTGCGGTTAAAGTCCTAGAGAAAAAGGTGACCGGCCGGTCACCCTGGCTATGGGACACACCAGTAGCAATGTCGAACGTATCAGTTTCGACGACGAGAGTGATATTGTAGTCGACAGTAACCACCATCGCATTCTGTAATTCGTGTTTAAGGTTCTCGAATGCTATTCGGACATCCTCCGGAAGCGGAAATATTTTGTTTTTAACCAATGGATGAATTTTGTCAGAAAACACCGGTATCCACTGTGAATAGTAGATGAACAAGCCAACGGCTCTTTGCTGCGATTTCCCGTTCTGTGGAATTGGGAGTTCTCTTATGGGGCGAATGCGTTCTAGGTCAGATCTTGTGATACCTTTGGAGACCTTGTAACCTAAGAGAGTAATCTCTTCAGTTGCGAAGCTTCCTTTCGTATCGTTCAAATCAATGTTGTATGTTTTAGCGACATCGAGAAAATGCCTAAAATTACGGTCATGTTCATCTCTCGTTTTGCCGCATACAGTAAGGTTATCACCTGTTCGGCTTTATATTGTTTAACGTTCGTTGAAAACACACGACCCTGTTTGTCACTCCAAAACGAATGTGCCGAATCTGCTATAGGTTCCAGCCGGCCTCGAACGCTGTGAATGGTTTATCTGACTGGATTATTGAAACCTGATGATATACACTCTGGAGATCCAGTGTACTGTAGGCGGTATAGCGTGCGATAGTTTCAGTCAGTTGATCCAGTTTTGGTAGAAGATAAGCGTCAAAGTAGTTGAAGTGATCGATGCTCTGATTGTAGTCTATCACCATACGTCTCTTGTGATTCGTATTGCGCGTTACGAGCACTTGTGCTCTCCATGGGGAATTTGATGGTTTGAGTATGTCATCGGTGAGCATTCGGTCTATTTCGGTTAATGTGACTTGTTCGTCTTCTGGTGTTTGACGACGAGATTTCGTGGTGATCGGTTTGTAATTCGCAGCAAGGTTGGTGAATGAGGATGGAGATTCCAGTTTCGCGGATGTTATGCTTCATACACTCAGACTGCTCTGTTGGCCACCGAATGGAATCTCAACTTTATCATGTAATCCCAGGAAGTCATGCCCGAGAAGGACGTCTGCACAGAGGTTCGGTAGTACGCAGATTCTGAACCGTTCCTGTGTAGCATCCTTGTACTGAACGAACACAAGGCAATAACCGTTGTGGAACACGACTGTATCGTCGACGCCATTGTTATCACAGAATCGTACGGAAATAATTTCCAGTTATAAGTTTGTAAGATTGCTGAAGAAACGAAACTCCTGGAGCTGCCGGTATCGATAAGAGCTCGGGCAACAACGCCGCTGACCAAAATATCTGTTGTAGTTTTGGCTAGGCAACTGGAAGCAGTAGCACAGAATCGCGAAGAGGCTGATGGGTCTTGAGCTGAAGTCGCGTGATATTCGAGGTTTTGGACGCGTTGAAAATGTGCAATTTTTCCACCAATTTTGCACAGTGATTCTTTAGCGGGACACCTATAACGAGGGTGCTTGGGATTCGCACAAAAGTAACATGTTTGTTGTGTAGCGGCAGAAACTGTCCATTCGGGATTAACAATGGACGAAGGAGTAGACACAAAGCAAGTAACAGATTGTCCGTATACGTCCGAGAGATCAGATGACTTCGTGGACTTTGTCAAGGTCTAGTTCATGCCACGGAATAGTATTTATCAGGAAGGTCAGCTTCCTGAAAGCAACCACTGAATGCCCGAAATCTACCGAGACTCTCAGGTCCGCTAGATGTTAACCAGATAGACAACGCCCCCTCAATATGCAGCGCGTCACAGCCTTGTATCAAACCCAGACAGCGCGAGTCAGCGTTGATCAAGGTCAGACAACGTCCCCGCAATATGCAGCACGTCGCAGCCAGACCGTGTGCGTCAGCATTGGACCAAGTTCAAACAGTGTCCTTCCAATAAAAAGCTTGAGGCCGTTGTACTTTTCGCACTCGCACGCATTCGCGCTCTCGCAACCACTTTGTTGGAATATTGCTATTGTGTTCCCTTCCGTGAGCCTTTTTCTCTCCGACACTAGGCACTGGAGCGGGTCAGCAGCAGATACCGCAGGCCGGCGAATCAGCAGATATAACAGTATTCCACTGAAGTACGATTATCAAGGTATCCCAAACTGCTTCGTTTGTATGCTCCACAGCAGATAATGCTTTGAATTCACGGTCTTCAGCAAATGACTTCAGTTTTTGAACGAACTGGTCGACATCTTGACTAGGTTCTCGTTTGCATGTAGCTAAAAGGTGGCGTGCATACACGATATTTTTCGAACGATTGTAAAGTTTTTTGTCTAGGCTTGGGCAACCTGACAGTATCCCAGCCCTTCGTGCAACCTTCGGGTGGCATAGCAGCTAGGCACCGAAAGGGTGCTACAGCTGAACGATTTTTTTTATTTTATTTTATTCCAAACAACAGCCGCACATGCCGCCTAGATGGTTTGATTGTCCATTCAGTGGCCATCAGCATCGAAAACCATGGGTTGGATAATATGATCCATTTCTTTATTAGACGATTAAATTGTCGCGAAAGTCGAGTAATTCCAGGACGAGATTAGAAGGAAGACAGAATAGAAGGGCGTAGTGTACGCTCAGGACAATGTATTCGCTCTTTATGTCCCACCCTTCATACCAACAACTTCCCTCTTTACCTGTATAAATGAAGAAATAACATAATCGTTGAGTTGTAACCCCATCCCATCGTTGCCTAGCTGGCATGCCAACCGAAAGAAGCACGATTACTGAAACGCTTCCAGGTTGCCTAAGCCTAGACTGGAGCAGTCGGGATGCCGAGGCTAGGTTCTAATCACGGTCAGTAAGTTTGCGCATTAACCATTGAACTATGTCGACCACTACCTTTGCTTCAGTTATGGAGCCCATGTATGGACACAATACTTCAGCTGTAAGTTAACAGAGGCACAGTATAGAGGTGTGTATATATCAGGGTGCCTCCTTGCAACCGCTCCCTTCAAGGCTAAAGGAGCGCTTCCATCTTTCCATACAACAGAGGGATTGTGTTAAGCTAGCACTAAGTCCACCCCCGTCCAATCTTTTCTTTACAATAAGGCTTTCAAATAGGTCATGGTTGTACGGCAGTGAAGCATCGGTGTTGAACACTGATGTCATGCTGTCGATGATGATGATGATGATCAGTGGCGACCCGTACGTTTTTGGTTTTCTCTCTTTTCTGTCGCAACCTATCCGAGACTCCAACGGTAACTAAAGTTGACTTTCATGTACCTCCGCCAACCTTATCCTTCGTCCCTATATTTTTCACGAAGCTGCTCATCTGATCAAACGCATTCTTTCCCACATCAGGCACTTCCAATTTTTTCAACAGAAACTGGTGGTTTACAACCCACCTTCCCATTCATCCGTATGTCTGGTCAAAAAACGTCTATCTGAGAAATATCTATAAAAGATGAATAGACTATCGTTCAGTCGTAACACACTTTCGGTGCCTATCTGGTATGCCACCCAAAGGAAGCATGAGGGCTAGGGTACTACCAGGTTGCCCAAGCCTATACTGATAAAGTCGGGTTCGAACCACGGATCTTCCGGTCGGTAAATGCACTAAGCCATCTCACCCCTGAGAAATGTCTGCATGGTTTTAAGGGACTATTCCCTCCATGAGTCCCCAATCACATAAGTTTAATCTTCCAGAGGAGTAGATGGACAAGTTTCAGTGCAGGCATGCCACTACCTTTTACCAATTTACCGTTGTGGTCAAATATACTGGTTCAAATGTGCACGTTCAATCCCGTTAATTTCAACCTTAGCGTAAGAATAAGTCAAGGCGCACTTTATTCAAGCCTGACCGCACCCTTGTCGTAGTGTTTTGAACGCTGTTTACTTTGACTCGGTGAGTCATCGCCGGATGGCTCCAAACGTCCCTCGGGTCGCAGCTCAACTTCAATAAGTATGGGTTGTCGATTTTAGTGTTCGAGGCCACTGTTATTGTTTTCGCACTCAGACATCTCCACTAAAGTTGCGCTCATAATGTTGCCTCGTTCAACACCAATATGCAACTAAGTGCGTTTGTCCGGTTGCTGGGCTGTTACCACAGTTTTGTGCCATCTGCGTGCGCCAATCAGTGTGGTTGACGAGTCTCGTGCAAAGCATTAACAAAGACAAGAAGCAACACGGCGAAAACTCCGTCCATCCGAGCTCATTTTCCAGGCCGATTAATTCCTGTCCTTTTTTATACGGTGTCTTCGGGGATCTCTGTGCACTTGAAAATTATTACAATCTCAGCGCATGAAAGTGAGGGAAGCACTGTGCTCAGGAATAAGTTGCTAGTTAATCGGAGCATTCCCCAGCCAGTGCTTTGTCACTGTATACGAAGTTTACCGTAAGTAATCGTCATTGGCACTGATCGTAATGAAGAGAAAATACAGTGAGCTCCAGATGTCTCAGTGGTTAAAACGCGAGCCTACTTACCGGAAGGTCCATCGTTCGAGCCCACCGCCGTAACTCCCGCGCCCCTGTCTAGACGTGGCACTTAGGTACCGAAAAGGTGTTGCTGCTGGATGGTTACAGTTTACGGTGAGAACAAATGCGCATCAGGAAGAAAAAGACCTTAATCCATGGACCTTAGGTGTCTAGTATTTTTTTGATAGGGAACAGCAGGAAATCTTTTCGAACCACTTCGCTACATTGGCTCAAGGTCGATGACCATCATGGCTGATTCCGACACCACATTCCGTTTGTATGTAATAATGCTATTCTTCCCACTCACCACAACAGAAGCTCGCGACTACCAGAGGTTGACGAGCCCGCGTGACACCCTAAGGGTCGCTTGTTAACACTATTCACGGAGCATAGTAACCTTTAGACTGCTTGTCTTCTGAGTTGGTGTGATATGTGCTTTTAAACCGTCCATTGCGTTCTGCTAATTGTTCGTTCGTATGCCAATCGGTTTAGTGCGTTTTCTGCGCTTGTTGCACAGTATTTCGATCTCTGTTGCCCCCTAAAAATATTTCCGTCTGATTTTCACGGGCTTGTGTTTCATCTTTGGGTAACTTTGGGCCAGCTCAGTAGTGTAGTACTTCAATTCGATTCTTTTAGGAACATCAATCACTTTATTGTAGGTGACCAGAACCGAAGTCAAGTAACCGAGAATGCAGGTCTCAGAGAGACTAGAAAAGCGAAAGTGAACCGGGTCCATTGACTGATCGATATATAACGTCTATGCAGACACGGAATTAGTGAAACACGAAGGGTACATCAAAGATAGATATAAGCAGTTTTGGGGGTCATTGCAAGTGCATCACTCGATATCTTCGCCAACTGTCGTTACGTAAAGGTGATTGCGCTGCCACGGAGCTGAGCTACTCTGCGCGTTTGATCTAATTGATTTTTCACCGAATACAAGGGTAAGGCACAATTTTCCGATACTCTAAGTGCTCTGTTTTACTGTAAAGTGTATTTAAAGCTGCTCGAGTTAACTTGGATGTCCTGAAGCTAATGCGCAAACCTGATTCATGTGGACTTCGGAATTCAGACCGCGTGCTGACTGCTACTAAAAGTTTTTCGTTGGTTATATGTCCCTTGCTGTACACAAAAATTGTACTGAATGCAGAACGTCTTGCAGAACTACCGCTGAGTCTCTGATCGCTAGATGACTGGGTTTCAGGATAAACAAATCCGTTTTTCACTGTGCACCATTTGGCTGCACGATTTATCTGGTACCTTGCAGGTTGTTTTCAGTTATTCTGCTTTTTCCGAGTTCAGAAAGTTTTTTCTCACTTCTGAATTGTTTCAGAAATTGACACGCAACTGCGAATGACGGATTGCTTGCCGTTCCTACGTTATTTGGGTAAACAACTCCAACCACCCAGGACCTGCTCTTTCATATGAAGTCTACAGCTTTTTGTGGTTTGTTTGGACTATCTTCCGTCCTTCTATCGCTGTCGCACATTTTTGTTTTTTCTCTTGCAGCCGAATCGACGTGAAACGGCACTATGGATGAACAAGTGAGCACGGTGATTCGCCTGCTCTCTATCCCTGCCCAAAATCGAACGTCAGCGGTACGTTGCAATCAATCCTAGCTTCCATTCATCACCAGTTCTTTCCTCACATGCAAGCTCATCCGCCTTGGAGGGCGGCGACGCTTGATAAACTGGTCGTGTTTCCCCAGTTCTGTGTATAAAGTCCCCGTTTAACTCTGGTTTGGGACCCCATATCACTGTTGTTGTATCTGTCACATAAGTTTGAGTAGTACCAGTCCTCAGCGATGCGCACTTATGTGGTTCGTTTCGCCTAATGCGTAGACAAGTTGCTTGAGACTCGAGGCTACTTGAGGCGACAAGTTTTCAGAATAACTTCCTACCCGTTTTGTGTGCGTGTATTTCGCTCACTGTTCTGGCATTTTCTCTGACACGATGGGCTGTTGTCTCTACCCGAATCAGCCTGTCGCAGCAAGCTCTCGCCAATGTATCCCCGACCCAAATTGGTAACCCTTTGAAAAGTGCTTTGAACCATTCGTACGCATCAAGTCTTCAGTGCAGATGTGAAAGAATGGAACTGGAGAATTAGCAGTATTGGATAATTCCGAGCCCTCGATACGCACACCCGATACTGCGCGGTTGAAGACAACAGCAATTTAGTTCCGCCTAGTGTATTCGAACTACCAGCTGGTTGCCTCAGGTCACTTCAGTCGGACTCACGATCGTTAGTCAGCATTTGGTTTGGTGTACTATTGTGGGAAATGTTGACAGCTCAGACTGTAGCAATGTTCGTTGGTTAGGCTACTGAGCTGTGTAGATTATACCGTTGTCATGTGACACTACATGTTTGATGCGCGGCTTATGAAGAACACATCAGATATTGGTTTCTCGTTCTCAGAAATGGACCAGGGCATCTGTCCTCCTCATTTTTCATATGCAATCAGCGTTCGAATATACTGACACTGATTGACGGAATGAAATTCCGGAAATATTCACAGTTATCCGCCCACTGCACCCCAACGCCTGTGGCGCGTAATTGTTCACGAAAAGTCTGCAGATCTCTCTCGTCTTATCAACCTTCCTGATTAGAGTGGTATTGGAGGAATCACTTGAATTGTTGGGTAACGCTGGAGTCGAGTTGAAGCACATGGATGCTACTGTACAACTGCGTTCGGTAGTTCAGTTTAGTCCATGTAAACATGGTTCGGAGGGTAGTTCAGTTTAGTCCATGTAAACACTGGTTCGGAGATTCGTTTGTGCCCTCAAACTGAAAGGCCCGGCCTCTAGATCTGATGGATACACTATCCACCCCTATGTATGACTTCCACTGGGAGTTTTGCTTGAGTTGAAAAAGGCCTGTATCTGGTTTCTTTCGAACGGGGATGACGTTCTAGAAGCCAGTCTTTGAAAGGCGGAACGCACAATGCCGCAGTGTGAGTGCTGTTTCCGTTTAAGTGCGAAACATGTCCGTTTAGTAGACGTGGAAAACAATTAGTTGCCCGCAATCAGCATTGGGCTCGTTTGGCTACTGTAGTTTCGATTCGAACTACGTTGTATGGTACTTGGCAAAACGTTCAGAGAACACTTAAATGAAGGTTCAATACAACCAAACTTGTTGCACTGTCTCGATCATATCAGAAGGCCGTTTGACTAGGCAAGATGCGTTTGTCTTATCAGGTGAACTAAAGCTACAAGTGGTCTTTTGAATCTATTTTTGTTGGCCTCGTCCCGATAGAAGACTACGAGTTTACTGACTGTGCGCGCATGCACGGTCATCATTTCTTCCTTTCCTAAAGGTTCAATTTTCACACGTTACCTTCCTCGCTTTTTAGACCTCTGGTATGTCGCCTCTCCTTGAAATCAGGCTCCCTTCCAATCGGATGGCTACTCCAAATTAACACCATCAATTACCTGGCTCATCACGCTCAGCGGGTTGTTTTGATTGCTGTCGTTTTTCTATGACCTCTCCTCACACACCATTGCTGTCGTTTCTCTATGACCTCTCTTTCACACGCCCGCAGCGCACAAACACGCCTAGGTGACTCATCAAACTGGCGACTTTTGATAAATTATCCATTCCGATGTCCAGGACACATTTTGCAAGGTTGTACGGGTAGACGTGTTATGCCCGCTTCTTCCTCATTATTGACGACATTGGTGTTGAAAGCCGGTATCTTGCTACCGTACAACATGACGTCGTAATCCTCCTGTAAAAGAGAGGGACTGCTTGACCTTCCTTTGAATGAAGTGAATTTTTTGAAGCAATCTGTCTCTCTCTGGATGGATTCGTTTGTGGGGCTACTGTAACCTGTGAAGCACAATTCGCATCTGTCTTGGGCTACTGCGTCACTCAACCCCTCGCTGCTATCCTCTTCCGCATACAGTTTAAAATCAGCTCGTTAACAAAGCTCCTCTCCTAACTCCTTACTTACCTTCCCACCTGCATCACTACCTGTCCCACCATCTTGCTTTCTTTTCACAACTTGTAGTTCTCACATCGTGTATTATGGGCGAATTCTTCACCGACTGTTGTTTTAATTCTTCTCATGTATCTACCTACTGCTCATTTTCGGGATGTTAAAACAACAGTGCAGTTTTTCTCACCTCAAAGACATATCAAAACGTTTCTTCGACGGCGATTTTTCCCCGGGGAAGGGGGAAATGACTGGAGAAGTTTATAAGAGCTATATCGGACGTCTTCCGCACCGGTAAAGTGGAAGATAGCTGTCCTCGGGTCTTGTAAACAGTTTTGCAACGAGGTATTTCGCTTTACCACGAACAGATGCGCCAGCTAGTTATTGCTCTTGTACAGTTTGGCAAGGTATATACTGGTCAGCAGCCCGTTGTCTAAATCAAGTACAAGCAATGTCTGTGCGACTTAGGTAAACTTTGATGAGATCCAGATCCTCGGCTTTCAATAGTCAGGTCTGACAACCACAGAGGAGAACCAGACGAATGGCAGCCCTTTGGCAGGTTTCACAATTGTAGTACGGTCGCCGTATGGGTAAACTTTTTCGAAACATTGTTGGAGGTAAGGAATTTATCGATCGACTCTCTCCACATTTACATTGGTTGATAAATGGAGTCTGCGCGTGCTCAGAAAAGTCCGGTTTTCGTGACAGCAGTTTTCAGTCCAATTAAGACGATAAACTTATCGATGCGGTTGAGTTACCGTTGCAAGTCGGTGTGGTGGTCGCCAGACGCAGCTGTGTCGTCAGCATGCTCGAGATCAGAGGTTTGGATATCTATACTCTTGGTTTCAGGTGTTGTCAACCAGTGCTAGGTAATGATTCGATAATTTAGGGCACTGGAGATAGTGTGCATATATGCCGACGTCCACACTTATTTCACGGGTCTTCGTCTTAGGCCACTGGTCGAAGACCATCTGCCTGCTTAATATTCCACAGTAATTCTCAGTCTACAGATCGGAAGGAAATATGATAGTTCATGAAGCAGGGGATTGTGGGCTGTTGAGAATGTGCCATGAATTAGTTCAAGTATATATGAACAAGCNGAATGTGCCATGAATTAGTTCAAGTATATGTGACGGGTAGCCGTGTACGTCCGTTCATTTCGTCTGTGTTGGACTACTAATGGGTTCGAGGATTCGACACACTACGGTGACATCGCTTTTCTGGCTCTTTTTCAACCCGTGGCGCACGTAAATAGAGGGTAGATTTCCCGTTAACTTTACTGACCACTAATCAGTAGCCTCAGTAGTCAGTAACATTACTCCTCTTGGTTCATTTTGCCCGTGGAATTGATCTTGTTACCAAAAACCCGACCCTTATTGTTACCCGCATCTGATTTAGCCAGCCTACGAACAAGCTGGTCTGCCATCACTTTTTTTGAATATTGTTCCTATTTTAGCGGGACTACTCTCACTAGTCCGCACCAAAGACGCAGATGCCAATGATGTTGATAGGTCTCGGTCTTTCTTAGTTCAGTAAATGCGTTCATCTCCGGGTCTTCGTCTTAGGCCACTGGTCGAAGACCATCTGCCTGCTTAATATTCCACAGTAATTCTCAGTCTACAGATCGGAAGGAAATATGATAGTTCATGAAGCAGGGGATTGTGGGCTGTTGAGAATGTGCCATGAATTAGTTCAAGTATATATGAACAAGCTGGTCTGCCATCACTTTTTTTGAATATTGTTCCTATTTTAGCGGGACTACTCTCACTAGTCCGCACCAAAGACGCAGATGCCAATGATGTTGATAGGTCTCGGTCTTTCTTAGTTCAGTAAATGCGTTCATCTCGCGTATTAGGTCCCTAAGGCCTCAAACCCTGATGTGTTTGTCAATACGCATCATTGCTTTAAAAGAAACTAGGATTTTCTGTCGATTTGGTACTGACTAACCAGGATATTCGTATAGGGACAAGTGAGACCGTGGATATAAACTCAACGAAACCCGTAGCTACTTTTCAACTTGGTTTCTCGTGTACAAAGTCTTGGAGTCCTTGGTGAGTGTTTGGTGCATTTCGGAAGTCAATGCAAGATGCACCGTTCCTTACTAACACATGCTATCATCTCGTCGCCGCACACATGCGCATCATCATCCTTCTAATTAGCAGCGCTTATTTGTGACACGCACTATGGACAGCACTTTACACCCAAACCCCTTTGCTACCTTTTTTCTAACCGTTTCCTCTGCTAACAGGACATCGTTTACCTGCATGCGTACTTGCGTACTATTGAAGGTCTCAACATTCCAGGCCCGACTTCGGCTCACAGAGATGCAGAGCTTCGCGCCATCTGTCGGGTAGCAAGACATCAACACGTCCCGGGGGAAGTGACCCTCTATCAGGCTGGTGATTATTCAGATTGCTGGTTTATTCTTTTGACCGGATCTGTCCTGATAGATTCTTCCATGTTCCTTCCCCGTGCCTGGTAAGCACGTAACTTTGTGTTTTTCTCATCTAACCTTGACCTGAATTTCTCCAGCGGCGCTGGCTTTAGTTCGTTTATCCTCCCCTGACCGTTCCAGTACCACTTCTTAGATCATCATTGAAAAATAGCGTTAGCTATTCTTCGTTATTATATTGTTTCCCGCAGAGTGTCGAAACGGTTGACCGTACCTACTGATCACAGCTGTTGGTAAAAAAAACTATAAGATGCCTATCCTTGTTCTCGTGGATCTCGACTATGAGGTTGAACGATTCCGTCTAAAACTGTAGTGATGTAACAGCTCTGTAGTATCGCCTGACGATTTGTAGGTTGCGTATAGGTATTGTGATTCGACATCACTGTGTAACCTGCAATGGAGACGTAGGCAATTTCGTTGCCTGTCTTATGTTTCTAAATTGTTTGGAACTCTGCCTGTCGTTCCAGGAAATCTGTAGTTACCCCTAGTTCACAGTGTCAACTCCTATTCTCCTCAATTTTGATGGGTAGCACCCCTCTCATGAGGAAGCGTCGTCAAAGCGTTTTCGATGCGGTAAACCTGCACTCATTTGTTTGTGGACATCTGAAACAGCTCTTCAGGATGAAGTGAATTCCTTTATTCGGCCGAAAGAAAAGTTTGCCGGTGTCTCAAAATCGCGTATAGGCAGAACGGGTCAAATTGATCGTCTTCTCATGATTTTCGGTCTTTGAAAACGGCATTTCCGTCATAGGTCTTTCTCTCACAGAGAGTTGGATGCAAAGCAGCCAGTGCACTCACTAGAAATGATTATTTCTGGTGGGTTACATCATCAAATGGAATCGGAATTCAGAAGAACCCGAACAGCAGAAGTTTCCTCCCCGTAGGTGTTTTTCCGGCCAGGGAGGACACCACTATACCGGCAAAAATTGAAGTGTAAAATCCGACTTTCCAAGGCCCGACTGACGGAAAAGCTTAACAGGACTAGACGTTACGATACGCCCTGTCTCCTACTGGATCTCGTCTGATGTTGATTAACGACGCGTAGGTAGTTGTAACCCACTCATATGACTCTGAACGCTTTTGATGGAATAAGTACATTATAGAAAGCTTTTCATGAGAATACAGTCTCTCCAAATTATACAGTAACTATACTTATTCCTCTCTCGAGCAAACATTTGGAAATTTATTCTCCACTGAGGACAGTTTTAAAGTTTTCGGAGTTACTGCTTCCGCAGTACAAAGAAACTGAGCGCCCCTTCTGTTTCTTGAATGTTACTCGTTAAACCGACCGTTATAAACGAACAGTTTTTTGCATCTAAATGAGGCAAGGTTCAGATGGATTTTGCAATCAAAGAGCTTGCTTTCTTACATTCGTTGGTCACGTTAATTATCTCCTTTTAGTGTTTATTTGTTTATCTTCGCACTCCTTGAGCCGGTCAGTTTAGTTAGAGAAGATGCAAAACCAGTAGTTTTTGTGATGAAGCGGCCAGTTTCGGGCTGTTCTTGTACAATTCTCCACTCCTGCCTAACGCTTGCCGAAATCACTGTCATTTCAGCTTCGGTACTCGCATAAATGGAGCTACGTTTCGACAAAGTGGATGCGTGGTACTGGAACCATCGGACTTGGTTGTAGTGAGTTCTCAGCTGTTGTATTGTTACTAAACCTGCTCGCTAGAAATGAAGTCGTTTATGTAAAATGTTATGCCAGTTTTCCGACCTTTCATCAATTCCTAGTTGAGCTGACCACATGCACAGGTGCGGAATGTCACTTGGTCCATAGTGAACGATGTCGAAGGGAGAAATTCCTTTTGGAAGAAAGTTCGGTAGTGGTTACTTAGGTATTAATCAATCATATCTGTCTCAATGGTTAACTGGTGCTATCCGTTGCGAACCTTTGACGTTCATATGGCAGTGTGAGGATATATGTTGTGAAAGCTTTTCAGCGAGGCCTTCAAATCGGACGTGGTCTCTAACTTTGGAGTTTATTTTCTACACGCTTGATGCGCGTCAGCTCATACTCCGCCTTATTCGGACTATGCTTGACGATATTGTTTTCAAGGTCACAGTACTCGTCCACGAAACCTTTCTTTTTCCGCATATCTGTAGAAGGAATTCAGTGGCGGTGCGAGAGGTAATTGAAAATGTGCATTTTTACGAGCATATTGGTCGGAACAAGAAGCGCCTTGCTGGTTGGATGGTTGCACTTAGGCGTAAAGTTCCACGGAAAATGCAGTTTCCTGTGGTCCTCTCTAATGTTGTTTGCTGTTGAACTTTTGTCCTGGAAAGTTCCTGTGGTCCTCTCTAATGTTGTTTGCTGGGACACTTGTTTGAACTTTTGTCCTGGAAAGCATACAGAACCGATGGTGTTGTAATGCTTCAAGACAGCTAGCCGAACGCGGATTTGGATGATCATACCATCCACCTTTCCCAAAAGGGATCCTTCAGCTGTTACACCCTTTCAATGCCCAGCTTCCATGCCACCCGAAACAAGCGCGAGGGCTGAGATACTGTCAAGTTGTCTGAGCCTAGACAGGAGCAGTCGAGATGCTGAGGTTGGGTTCGAACCACGACCTCCCGGTCAATAAGTTCACACCTTAACAACGAAACCAACTCGAGTTCCATCTACCTGCAGGGCTATGATTTGTCTTATGTTAACTGTCCTGTCGACTCTAATAACAGAGGTAATGTCTTGACGTGTGTGAGAGGAAATTGATCGATGCGAACTTTCTGCGCAGTGTGTCGGTTGCTTATACCTAGAACGCAAGCCTCCCCTCTGAAGTGAATACCAATCGATTGCCTTCACACACTTATGTGTGCGTATCTTAATTTCAGAACTGTCTGACCTTACTGATTCGCTTTCCGTCGCCTCCAAAGCTTATATTAATCGGTTTTTTCTAATTTCCGGCGGTTATACACTTTTGACTGTTTTTACCTGGCTTCCTTTGGTTTAGCCACAATTGTGAATTTTCCCCTACAGCCGGAAGCCCGTCTGGACAACTTGTTTGTAATCAGTGTCACTTCCCTTAGGCGGGATCCTAGTTAACTCTTCCGGTCATTTTATTTAATGTCTGTCAGCTGATGTGTACTGCATGAAAAACCATTGGACCAATGTACGGAAAACTTGACCCAATCTAAAAGGATGGTGTTACTCATCAGTTACTATCGTACTACCCATGAACACGGCTTCCACCACTGGTCTTCATGTGTCCTCTAACCCCGGTCCTCCAGCAGCTGAAGGAATAACTCATTCTTTGCTGTGACTTATGTTACTCACATAAGCACTGACAAGTTCACTTCTCCATGTACTTACGCGGCCGCAGGAGAAACAGAAGCACGAAGCCCGAAGAGTTACCCGAGCCAGCTGCTGAGGACCAATCGCTTCAGTAAGACTTGTCACTGCTGCTTCTTGCAAGAAAGCTGACGTGAAATGTAACAGCCGGCCCTGAAGCAGCTGTGGGGTTAACAATTAGACGTTGAATTCTGACATCTACCTCGACGAACTCCTCGAATCTGTAGGCCTGCCAAACCAATCCATTAAATCCACTGTCACCAATGAAAGCTGGTCGTTACGGGTAGGAAAACATCGGGGGAATTGCATAGGAACATGCGGAAAATGAGTAGAATTTGTGGTTTCGATCATCTATCGTCTTTGTTGTTCAATGAGTGTGTTGCTATCCTCATTGTCGTTCCACTGGAAATTCTTCTGGCTTGTGGCTAAAACAACACTGTTACCGAAGAGCAACGTTTTTGGCCAACCGCTTATACCTCTTTCCTTTCGAGGCTATCTAAACAAGTGTGTACGAGGCGTGTCCACCCCTGATTTTCTCACCCACCGCAATGACGCTGGTGCTATGGTAATTGGTTGGTGCCAGTGCGTGTCGGAAACAAATCTGCAACTATAAACTGTATCGAATGCAGTTGTTCGCTATTCGGGTGAGCGCTGTCTCACCCCGAATGTCCCGGAATGCCAGGAATTTGTCTTTCCTCTCATCTCTGGTCAACGTTACAATGACCTCTTCAGTAGCCATCAAGCCCTCGTGTTCATTGTTTCCACGACCCAGAACTTTTACCTGGGTGTGACGTTATCGCGTAACTTTAATCGGTCCCTCATATCCAAGCAATCTTTAATAGAGTGCTACGTCTATCATCTCATGGCTGAGAACATTCTCTTTCCCTCAGTCTCNCTTCCGATCTTAGCATTCTCCCCTGCTGAATTTACTGTTTCCCCATCCTCTTCTCAGATTTCCCTGTGATAGGTTGCTGTGTTGTTGTCAGGTTGTCAAAACACCTTTCTAAATGTTGTGTAAAATGTTAAGCAATGTCGTCGCTTACCTTGTAATAAAAAAGCAGTTTGACGTTTGCCCCAATTTTATCGGACAAACTCTTTCCGATACATTCCACCCTCTTTACTAGTAACTCATTAAGGTCACATTTTCCTTAGCGAATATACACTCATTTGCAAACTAATTTGGTTTCTCGAGAGACTCACCCGGAACCCAGCTGAACCTTTCGTTTGTGATGTTCTCAGGCAACTGAATGTGCTACACCAGACCGCCTCATGTTTCAGTCGCGACGATATTCGAGGTATTGCGATACACGTATATCACATCTATCTCACTTGCTCATTCCAAGTAGAAACGCCTACCCGCAATGACTTGCCGTAATTATGTGATCTTCCACTTGGCTCGTTTTCTGGCTAAACCCACTGTCCTGCATGACGACGTCATGTTGCCCCACTTTTGCAAGGCCCTTGATGGAAATTTCAGGCGGTTTTTAAAGGTTTAAAGTTCATATTTGATGCCTTTGTTAATTTTGTATACGGATAATTCAGTTTACTGCAAAAAACTCGACTTAACCCGGCTTAAATTTGACGGTCCGGAAGTGCACATCCTCGTTCGTGGAACGTAGCCTGGCGCCGATACCATGCGGAGTTACTCCCCGCGATGTATATCGTATCGATCACATTGACTCGTTCGTCACAATATGGGACTACTCCATCGCTCCAGTGATATTCAGAAATAACTTACTTAATTAAAACAGATAGAGCGCTAAATTCCCTAGCTATTGTTTGTATTGAAAGTTCCCTATATCGACCGTGGTGAGCTTATCTGGTGACCTGTCTTCTGTTCCACATCCCATGCAGGCTTAATTTGCTCGACAGGATGTTTTACATGATTGTCTTGTATCATCTGACTCAAACAGTTTGCTGTGAATAAATGTAATTCGTTCTCACGAGGACGTGATAATCTTTCAGCACTTTTTTCATTTTGTAGATAGACTACCCCGAATCGGATCGGTGTCCGGGACTACTCACTGATTTTCAATATCAGGCTGTCATGGGTCACAAACGTCGTGTGAGTCGACCCGTACTTTCTTGTGCTGCCCCATGTCACCAAAATCAACATAATTGGTTTCCCTGTAGATTAGAATTTCTGTTCCCACCTTTCCTGTACATATTTTGGTCTTGAACACATGAGAGTTTATCAGCAATCCTCTGCACCCCTTGCAGTCACCCTGACGTTAACACAGATGATGATTGTTTACTTTGAAGATTGTCGCTTTTTACGTGGGAACTCCCGAATTCTCACCTAAAGGATTGGGTTCTGTATCTACCGCCTTCCACATTTTCGATCTTTGCCCATCTACTCTTCGCTGCTAGTGTAAATTTTTATTCATTGTGCCCAAATCCAGCCATCTTTCATGCTGCGACCACTTTACTCAACTTTGCGCATAAGTAAGCAGTGGGGTGCCCGTGTTGGGCTCGAACTAAGGACCTTCCGGTCAGCAAGTTCGCGCTTTAACCAGTGAGCTATCTCGAGTTCAACCACTTTGAAAACGGACATTCTAGCACAGCCTTCCTGCCCTGATTCCCAACTTCACTAGTTGTTTGCAACCTCGAATTCACAATCTTTTTTGCTTGCTTTTGACGAACGTCGCCGCACCTGTTCTTGTGATTTCGCGATAAATGTCCTCTGTATGCTACTTTTTGGAACGGCTCATCGCCACATATAGTGTTGCTTGTCCCATAGGCCTTGGAACCCTATTCTTGATTCTCTATAGTGGGAAAACAGGTCCTGCTGGATTTGGATTTCCAATTATTGGTAATACCTTTGATTTCTTCGTGATCGATGAAATCATGAGACCAACACTGGAACGTCTTTAAAACCCCGGCTTTCAAATAGCCTGTGACGGAAACCTTGTCGATCTGGAATATGCGGACGACATCGCTTCTGTCTTCGAAGACGAGAAGGCACATGTGCTCTTGGATCAATTGATCAAAGTCATCCTATCCTATGGTATACACTTTGCACTCAGAAAGTGTAGATTCATGCTCGTGGACATGCGGTCACTGAACACGCTAATTACAATCGAGGGAGAGGGCACTCGAAGTTTTTTTTACCTATCTTGGAAGTTGTATCAGTTCCAATTGTAGTGCGACATGTGGTCAGTGCACAAATCTCCAAGGCTCGGGTCGCGTCTACTAATTTGGGACACCTATGGCGTCAGTGATATATCTCAGGATCTCAAGGGATGTTTGTATCAAGTTACAGTGCGGGCTGTTTCGTTGCATGGCTGTGAAACTTGGCCTGTTCGAGGAGTGGAACCGAGAGGTCTTCAGATGTTCGACAATCGTTTTCTCAGAACCATTGCTCGTGTGGGTTGGTGTTAGCAAATCTCTAACGAGGCAGTTAAGAAGCGAGTTTTTGTTTGTGCAACGGATGCTTCCATTGAAAATTTGTCCAGCACCAGAAGCTGCGTTGGTTGGGACATGTGTTGCTTATGCCGAACCATCGTTTGCCGAAGAGACTGCTGTTTTCCATGCCCATTTCAGAGTGGAGGAAGCAGAGATGTCTAACTCTTGAGCTTGCAGAGTGCTGTGAAAGAGATTACGAAACGTTTGGGTGTTGTCAGCGTCACTCGGCTTCCAGGATGGGGACCACTGCGCCTGATTGGAGACACTACAAGATGTGACTGCCAACCGATACCAGTGGCTTTCTTGTTGTCAGTTTCTATCCAGATCGCCTGAATGAGTGTCTAAGGATGTAGGCACCTTGAAGTGATTGTAATAAACTAGCACTAAGTCCCTTTACCCGTCCACCTTTATTCGTTTCTTCACAGTAAGGATTTCAACTTAATCATTGTTGTACGGCAGTGGAGCATCGGTGTTGAACACTGATTTCATGCTGTCGCTGGTAATGAGGACCTTTTGGTGCCGCGTGTTATTTAGCCTGCAAATCGGGACAGATATTCACGTGAATTGTTTGTCAAGGTCTAAGTCAGTCATTTGGCAGTTAAAACTGTCTGATGTCATCCTACTGGTCACATTATTGTCTAGCTCATTGGTATCTGTGATTTGCATTCGACTGGCGTTATCTGCTGGTGGTCGCTTAGCACCAGGGATTGATACGTTGGCGGAGTGCTTCCTTGTGATAAGTAGGAGGGTTTCTCGGCTACGCTGTTGCTATGGTTCAGATAGTTGCAAGCGTTAGTCCTGAACAACACACATTGAAATGGTCCAACTTATCCTGACTGAGCGGTAGACTCGTCGTTAATTTAGTCTGCACGTTCGAGGCGTTTCAGCTTGGAGAAGAATCGTCACATTAGAGGAAGACGAGTTCCTCCATTGTCAATTTTTAACCGTTAAGCCGCCTTTTGGGACCTTACTCGGGAGAATGGTCGACCAAAAAGCAACTTGTGCACGTATCATGCTGCCCGCACCTCAAGAAATTGTTCAGCTCCGAAAAAGGACTGTTCCAACAAAAAGACGGAATCTCTCTGTTCCGCCTGCACCGGAGACATCGGTGCTTCTAATTAGAGGACCGTACATGTTTCTGTACAAACACACCAACGGTACTGAAAACTGCGACCTTGACTCTTCAGGTGAAACAATGTTGGACAGGGATGGATATATACTACATGCACCGTGTTTATTTTAGTGGAACCGCTTTGTTACAGCATCGCCTTCGATTGCTTTGAAAGCCACTACTTTCTTTAAGGGACGGGACATCACCAACCGAATCCACCAGCCTGGCTGTCAACTGGTGGAAACGAGCCCGGAGGAATCGATACGGAATCCAAAGGTACTACCGCTAAAGAGGACTCGACGTATCGGTATTGGGGCGTTAACTTCACTTATCGTGCTCAATTCTGTGTACCAGGCACATCAAAGGATGAGAAAATCAAAGAGAGTTGTTACTGCTGTTGTGTCGGGATACTGGAAAAGCACCTTCTCCCGGCTAGAATGTTCCCTCAATGGGTGGTTCATTAGTTAAAAATGGAGGCTGAGAAAACTCGTCCTCTGAGGTGGCTCTTCTCTGGGCTGGAATGTATCGAACAAGTGGGAATACAGACCTACGTAGGACAGTGCACGACGGGTAAAATTTCGTGTTTTTTATTCTACTCTTGATGGAATTCTTGTTGGATTTATGTTGTTCCTGCACAAAGAGCCAGCTTCCTGTTGACTGTTGGCCAATACGGGTCTTACAGTGTTATCGTGGTCATTTTTCCTATTTAGCGTCAATTTTTCCCTCCTGACTATTTTGTAAGCTGGAATCTGATTTGTCCATTCATCTGCAAATTATCGATTTTTCGAGATGAAAATTGCACTAGTTGCACTCATTGCGCTCACAAAATGTTATTGTGGATAGTATCTACCTGACCGATAGACAATCACGCATCACTCTGCGAACACCATCGCAGAATCCCGGTTCACAATGTTCGTTTCATTCATTTCTAATCCGGTGCTACTCGTTTCAGGACACACTTTTGCTGAATCGTAATTAATCTCAACCGGAACGGATGAACCTATGAACTTAGGCCGTTCGGTTGTCTCCCATTCAGTGAGCACACTGTCTAGTGGTATAGTCACACCTTATTGCAAACCCGTTTGGATGTAGTTCTGGCGCGCTTCGATGGGCCTTGCGGAGTGTCTTCTATGAAGCTTGGATGGGTCATTCATTGTATCTGTTTATTCAGACAGCCATTTAAACGGGTCACGTTCACATAATTCTCGTTTGAACAACCCTCCTCTTGTCCTGGCGTAATTTTTTTCGGTGAGCTTGCTCTAAAAGGGGGAGAAAGCACTGGACTCTAATTTATTTCTTATTAGACATTGTCAGCAGTGCGTATCCCTGGCCCTACCGGGGGTTGAACTCCTGTATAATCATACCCGGACAGACGAACGTGTGCGCGGTCGAGAATGGTGATTGATTTGCCCGATGCCTCAGTAACTGTCTTGGTTGTGCCGGCCGATTGGCCAGCCTTCCAGACAGGTTGTACCTGGACGCTTGAGACCTCCTGAACAGAAGTTGTTGCCCAGTATGCTCCCACTTAAGTTTTTGCTGCTGGAGAAATCATTTTTGGTTCCTGGTTATTGGTTTCGCTAACTGGAACATATTTTTCCTGCTTTGCGCTCTCGCACTCCTTTAAAATAGCTTTCGATTGGAACTACCAGTTCAACCTCGACAAGTAGTGACACTGTTCTGCGCCACAATCAAATGGAACCTGTTCCAGCGACAAACAATGCACAGCCATCACAAAACAATACTTCTTTGACGCTGTCTCCAGGACGTGGCAAAAGGTCCATCGGTTTGTCTCCAGCGAATGAGCAACACCTTTCACCTTGCGGTGGCCCAGCATGTCGATCCCAACAGATAGGTGATACCTCCTCGGCTCAATCGTTTAGCTCTTCTCTGTATGGTAGTACAGAGGCTACTAGCGCCGGGGCCGGTTTCTCCGACTCTGGTCGAGGGAGTTCCCGCCTTACCTCAGTTGTGCCGGAGAAAAAGCTAAGCTCAACCTCCTCCTCGTCAGACACACAGAAAGTCGCATCGTCTTGGTCCAAGCATAGTGGTGGGACCGGGGATAGCAGTTTGGTGGACTCAGAAGACGATGAGGAAGAGGAAGACTTCGAGTCGAGCAGTCATGAGGTTTGTTGGTTCAATGCATACACACCTACCCGTATCGTTATTCTATCCGTTTGATGTGTGTTTTCATTGTACTGACTTTGTGGCTGGCTTGTCAATGCGACCCACTATCTGGCTAACCAGCATCACACCATAGAATACGTGCGTTCTTCATTTTTTTGCGTTCAGCTACACCACCCGCATCAACACTGTCCTTGGCCCTGCATTATTATCTTATACTCAAACGTATTGTCACCGAAAGCCCTCAGGAGGTAGACATTACTCTAGTTTCCTGAATTTTCTTTTTGTCAGATTAAGAGTTCTGTCTAGTCTTGTCCGTTACACCGCCTGTCTTTTTTTCTGTTTCGGCTTACTACATTCAAACCTTCTTTACCTATCACCCACGGTAGCTTGATGTCTACCCTATTCGCATTTAGTTCGGACTGGTTTAACTGTGTTTTCTCATCCAGCACCCTATACGGCGTTCTAAGCACATTCCGAAGCGGCATGGCTGTCAACTAGTTCTGCATAGGTATATTAAATTCTTAATAATTTTGCCCCCCGCACCCCGACCCATACATTCACGCGTACTGCGTCCACGATATGGAAGAATTTGTCCAAGCTGCTTGCGGGCCTCCTAGTCATACTCCTCACGCTTTCGAAAGGGTCTGTGTTCGGGAACATCTGACAATCGAATTCTCTGGGAGACTAACAGCATTGTGCTCAAGACACTGACGTGGCCGTGAATTTAAAAGGAAGGTCCGTTTTTATATTCATTCAGTTTGCATATACCTTATTCCCCCCTCCCGTCTAGCTACTACTGGGAGGAATTCCAAATCCTGAACTCGAGCTCAGGTTAGTTTATTGGTCAAAGCTGGTATCTCAACTGCTCCTGTCTAGGCTTAGGCAACCTGCTAATATCTAGACTCTCGTGTTTTCTTCTAGTAACGTGGCAGCTAGGCACCGAAAGGGTGTTGCAGCCGAGCAATTCATCTATTCGAAGATTGAATACCACTTTGAACTCATCTGGAAGCAGAGTCAGCAAGGTGTCAAAGTGTACATCCTTAAGGATGCCCCGTCCGTGGAAACCGTGTGGCAACGTAGGGGATAGTTCAATGTTGCACTGAGATTTGTCTATCTCTGATCTCGTTGCGGCTTGATAGTCCAGGGGCAGAGCACGATGAGTGGAGCGTTGAACCCGTGTTGTTTTTGTAGACTACAAAGTATGCAGGTAAGATCCTACTGGTCCAAAAATCTGATGGTCCTATGCGGCTCTCATTACCCGTCGCCAACTTCCTTCGTTCCATCAACTCACATAGTTTCCTAATCTCACGGATGCAGTTTATGGGAACCATGATGCGGCAAATCACAATTCGTCAACCAAATTCCATTGACTCAATCGCTGATGGAATCACGGAGTCCCATTGTGAACTTGGTGCTAGTCCTACTCCCGATGTGTGGTTCAAACGTTACGAAAATACTTTAAAAGTCGAACCAAAGTACGAACATGATGCTTGGTTCATAATTCCCTTGCTCGGGGAATTGGGTGCAGCGGAACACACATGCCACTCCAGCTTCATTCCTACAAAACAAAACGCGGGCTATGAGCTGCTCTTTCAGTAGCAGCTCTTAGCCATTTTCAATGAATGTTGTATTTTCGGTCTTCGATATTAGTATATGATAATGATGAAAAGGAAGTGAAAAAACTTCATACTTTATGCAGGTGGAGTTAACTTGGTGTGTGAACGAGTCAAATTATATAGCATGATAGAAGACAAGTTTAAGTGTCCAATTTTTATATGCGGCCTCCAGTTACGTTTAGGAAGTGAAGTCATGACAACGCTACTAAACAAGATTGAACAACTTGTTGATATAGTGCTGCAGACTACCACTAGTGTCAGAATCTTCTGGGCATCAAATGCGACACGGCCATATCGGAGCGACAGTTCGGTTCTGTTTTCAGTATCGCCAAGACAGTTTCAAAGCAAGCTCGGAATAAGCGAAGCGCACTGACACTGTGGCGAATGACACTTTGCGGTCACTTTCCTAAAGTAGGAGCAAATGTTTAAGATGCGCAATTGATGCGGACACGGAGAAATCCAGTGCCGGGTACGAAAACATGGTCGAACACCCAGTTGGAACCGGAGATCGCGAAGCAGGCGAAGACAGTCAGAACCCTGGTTTAGTGCAATGCCTGCCATGTATAATGACTGGGTTGAGGGTCGCTAGGATCCTGTGACAACAACAGCGAACAGATGCTTATTTCGGTTGCAGCTCAGTATGGCTCCCGATATTACATTCGTTCTCCTTCGTACTTGAAGAAAATCATTTCACCAGAATGAAGGCCAACAGATAACAGCACCAGATGTGGATGAGCAGATAAGGTTTATTAAATTACTGAATTCGATTGAAAGATGGAGATAATAAGCTTTTGTGATCGCTTGTGAGCTCGACCTTCTGGATATGGATTGGATGAATCGTTTACAGCTTTTAGCATTGTTCGCACATATCTACACAAAATCGATTTTTCAGTGTCGAGTACCATTAATTCAGTCGGTGCGGCGATTCTAGGGCTACGCCAGACGTTTTTCAGAGCTGGCCTTAGGTGCCTTTCGAGAGAGAAGGTGGCACGACGCCTACCCCTGAATGTCAAGTCGGTTTACAGACAGAAAAGGTGGTTTTAACAACTCTCGATACTGAACTTAGATACTTGAAAGGTGTTATGGTCTTGAAACCGGTGAACTGGTATTAGCACACCGTGTGACTTGTGGTTGTCAGGATACGCAGTGGTGCTTAGCGGATCCGTGCCGATTCCTGGACAAGCCTAAACGACGCCTGGGACAATCACTACTACTCATTGGTGCCGCCTAGTGATATCTTTCAGGGATGCACAGTGGCACGTATTTTGCAAGGCAGTATCTTTCAGAAGCCTACACGCAAACTGGGGTCGAAGAGGAATCCAAGCACCTGACAACTTAGATGCACCGTGAATCAGTTCCTGTACATGTGACTGTCGTTCAGATTGGAAACCACATCAGCAGTATTGTGACAGATTATGAACACCGTGTTATGTGGCATGGGGGGCTTATTGTGTGCCTTCATGACATCATCGTTGCGGGAGCAAGTAAGGAAGAGCTTTTTGGTTAGGGATCGTCTTTCAACTACAGTTTTTGCCTGAAGCAGGAAACGTGTGAATTCACTGAAGTATCCTGTTGAACCGACCCCTGAAAGATACTTGTATTCGTGAGAGTACCTCTACCATTCGATGTTTTCTTAATTCAAGTCATCTTGGGAAGTTATCATCTGCTACAGCGATTTCTGCCAGTTATGCACCGCTAACGATGGGATTGGTCTTGCGTCTGTCACTCGCATTTGAACAAGTGAAGAAATTGTTGCAGTCTGAATTTCCGCTTGTGCAATTCAACCCTCAGTTGCCCATCATCCGCACTACTGATGCATCGAACCGTGGATTTGAAGAAGCCGTAAATCACGAATTTCCTGACGTTAAACAGAAGGCGATTATCAGTGTCGCAAAATCACTAGCTCTGGCGGAACGAAACTACGGTCAGATTGAAAACAAAGTACTGGTCATCATTTCTGTCTGAAAAAAGGTTCACAAAACGCCTTTCAGCTGACCCCTCACACTTGTGACGGATCGCAAACCAACACTTGTTGTTGTTTTTGTAGACGTTTTGGAAACAATTGGTAGATTTGTTACTGGGCAAAGTGACTAAGTTACGAGGTTGGTTGTGATTTAAGGCGGAAGGAGAAATGATAAGCTAAGCCAGGCTAAATCAGTGTTAGGTTTCTGCTAAGTGATTTTGTTTGTTAGGGTGGGTCAGCAAATATGAAGACCAATGGGAAACCTACATCGATTTGGGTCCAGCTTAAGGTCTAGTTCTTCCGGTTCGCCTCACGTGAAGATTCCTGTTGAACGTGGTTTATACTTTCTGTCCGTCTGTGTGGACGAGCTAGTGCTACGACAGTCGTGTAAGGAAAGGGGTTCTGTGGAGTTTTGGTTGGGTTTTTCAACCAACCCCCCCTCTTTCAATGATTCCACGTATATTGACAGTCCCATACCATCGCGTGTCAACTCTGTTTATCTATACCGCTCTCCATCTGCTCGCCAGTTCCGCTGTGATGCTTGGTGATTTCTACCGCCTCGACCATCAGCTGCTGCGGTGTGAATCGCAGTCCCCATCTTAAAACTTCCACATTCTCTAGATCTATTCTTTTCCCTGTGTCTAGCGCGTGTGATGCTATCGCGAGGTCTTCTACCTGCGGTTTGTATTCATCCGCATTCCTCGGTGGTTTCTTTATCTTCCTTTTATGCTCCCCAATTCTGATGTGCAGTTCCCTGGCTGTCTGTCCTGTGTACACCATAGTGTGATTGTTGCATTTGATTTTACACGCACTGTCCCTAGTCCTTTCAACCGAAAGGGGATACTTCAATTGCACCAAAACTGAGCGTAGCTTTTTCGCTTCTGGGACCCTAGCCGAATGTTGACTATGTTCAACAGTCTTCGAATAACCTCCAGCTTTCCTGCTTTATACGGAGTGGCTGCTTTGCTGATCCATTCCTTACTGGAGTCAATATCCTTCTTAACTGCCGCCTAATCTTGAGGTCTGTTGGTAATCTCGATTTGAGCTGCAGTTCGGCCGATCTCTTCTGTGCACAGCGCTCTGACCCAGCAAGATATTGATGAAACAATGCTGGCGTACATGGACTTTGGGTGTGCCTATGAGTAGTTTAGGACGGTTTATGTGTCTGTTGGTTTCTGGTAGATAGTAGTTTTTAATTTTCCACCATTCTCATGTCATACAGTCCAAGAAGGGTAGTATGCCCGAGATAGACTCTATCTCCATGATATGAGAATTCAAACCGTTGAGATGGTTGTGGAAGTCATCACTTTTGATTACAATAAAGGTATCATCAAAATAACGCCCGAACATTCTCGACGGACGATGATATCAGATCAAGGTTGTTTGCTGGAAATCCTTCATACAAATACTAGCTAGAAATGGGGGTATTAGAGATCCTGTTGCAAGGCATTTTTATTTTGAGTAAACAACTGTGTCAAAAACAAACTGGTCACCGGCTATAGTTGTTTGCTGGAAATCCTTCATACAAATACTAGCTAGAAATGAGGGTATTAGAGATCCTGTTGCAAGGCATTTTTATTTTGAGTAAACAACTGTGTCAAAAACAAACTGGTCAAGTACCGGCTATAGTTGGTCCCAAGAAGGGTTTCCAATCCCGCACAGCCAACCGGTTGCCACGGTGGGATAAAGTCCTGGTTGTCCACGACTTTACCACACAGTGTGCCTCAGCCGAGAACTTTGGACTGGTAGATGCGCTTTCATGCTTGAGTGATTCTCATGCGATAGGACCAGAAAATATTGTATGTCAAATCAGAAGTCCGTGCTGCAGTGTCAGAGACTAGGAGCTGCTGGTGACATCTAACATGGATTGTGATACCACCAGAAATCCTGAAGCGCTGTGTCAGAGACTAGGAGCTGCTGGTGACATATGACATGGATTGTGATACCACCAGAAATCATGAAGCGCTGCAGAAAGTTATGGAGCGCTACCATACCAGCTAGCCAAGAACCTGTCCCTCAGGTTCAGTGACGAAGTTTGTTGTCCGTTGTCTGTGATTGCTTCCTTTTCGGTGACCGGATCGTTCCTCCCGTCAAACTTCACAATCTCGCTTAGTTTCATAACGGAAATCCGGAGATAATACACAACACACACTCGCAACTTTGTTGATTGGCCAGGTATTGGTGAACGTTAGAAGAGCCATGTCAAAACTGTTTCTTCTTCGTACCACACTCTCCATCAGCAGTTACCCAACCGATAATGACCGCAGCCTTGTGCACAACCTGAAATACCATGGTCATGTGTTCTTTTGGACTCCACTGGATCAGTTAACAGTCAATGCTTCGTAATCGTTGTTGATGCCTTCACTAAGCAGCTCGATGTTTGCTTGCTCAAAACATTACCGATGGCTAAAGTGTTGCACCTCATTTCAACCTTCAGCCTTCGGGAAACTATTGCGTCCGACAACGCTACTCAATTCATGTCTTACCAATCTGCTGATTTCGCCTGAAGGCATGCATACTGCTTTCCCACCAAGCTATATGCAGTCAAACGCTCAAACTAAAGGGATCCTGAATGCTGTTAACGCACCTTGACAAAAATTAATCAACCACTTCTGGTATCTGAATACTTTCGTGTTGAACTACGTGGCAACTTCCAACCCAGTCTCCTGACGCTCACTCTCCAGCGGAAGGGACGATAAACGGCCGAACGAGGTTTAAACATGACGCCACCCTACCAACCTTTACATGCTCTCATTCAGTGACAGAAAAAAAATCGGCCTCCCGATATGAACGCCCTGAACGTGCGAAAGTGTCGTCCTGATTACGAAAACTGTAATATAGGAATCGTCCTCAAAAGAATCATTCAGGTGATTTATAGGGTCTTCGAGAGGAAAACGTCACGTTAATAAGTTACGGGTGGCTGAGTGCCACGTAACCTGCGTCGCAGTAATGTCTACAGGTCAAAGGGCGAGATGTCTGGAAGATCAGACTCCTGAAACTGAACCTCAAGATGTCCGACGCGTTCTAGGAACTGCCGAAGTTACCTCAGAAGGGCTTCCGAGTTTCCGGGCAAGAAAAGCCAGCTGCTGATTGGACACTGCAGCAGCCAATCAACGGCGATCGGTGGCATTCACGTCCTGAAAGCCACACCAACCAATCAACCAACGCCTACCGGATAGTCTTAATTCAAGGCTTTAAATACTACAACGTTCCTCGTCATTTTGCACTCAATTTTTTTAATAAAGCTGTTGTGTCCTTTTTTGGTGAGTCTTTTCCCGTCAGTAAAGTTCCGAAGGCGGAGTTCGTAATCGGTTATAACAAAAACCTAGCTTACTTACCGAAATCAACAAGGCACTAGTGCAATATCTTTTTTATTAGTTTGTTTATCAGCTACTAATCTTGCCACACAGCATGTATTCAATCACAGACAGGTGGAAGGATAAGACGGCCTCCCGCCGCTTCCTCGGTTCGTCGAATCGCAGTGTAGTCCGATACGTTTGCATCCTAGATACCGTCGTTATTTGTCACAGTCCTCAACTTCTTTTCAGGCGGCGTTTGCCCACCCTAATCCATCATAGGTTACTCTGAGTGCATATGATGTCTAGGCAAGGTGTGCGCACCAAGCACCTAGAGGAATTGCGGAGATTTTCTATAATTTTAGTTAACTCTTCACGTTATCCACGAGTTGTTCCGTGATAAATTTGTGTGGACTGCTATTGACTTGTTATAGAAACGGGAAATCATCAGTTTTGTTGCACAATTATGTCAACACAGTGCTACGTTACTCCACTGACTTCATTTGGTTATGAAGAGCTTGGTTGATATGTGGCTTATGATGTTTCCATCATAGGGATTCGCTGCTATGCCCTCTGATCCAGTTTGACCACTGATCATCGAAGGGCTCAACTCAACTCATAGGTCCTGTAAAACTAATTGTTCATGCTTTCCAAACTCCGCTTTACGTTGGTCCTGGACTCAGAGAAACGTGAGCTATATATATATATATATATATAT
>NW_008751704.1:1140964-1146874 GCF_000715545.1 Opisthorchis viverrini | reverse complement strand
GGTTGGTTGTTCCCCTTTCATCTGTTCAGTCCCTTCGTGATGCCTTCTGGGAGTCCATACTCAAAGATCCATCGGAGCGAACCGCGGACGATATCGAAATCCTACTGGAGAATGTCCAACAGCTTCCGGTAAGTAGGATTCTTCCTTCACGTCCCTTAGGCTTCATGGTTTTCTCGGGCAGTGCGTGAAACAGATTTTGTTGGCCGAAGAGCTTTTGGCAATTTTATGAGTGGTTTCCTTCAAGAATAGATGCTGTGTTGTCCTGTCCAGATATCTCATCATCCTGTCAAACTAGTGGTAATATTGATCACTCCGATATCTGGATGTACACGACAGTGTTTCTTTAACCGTGAATTGTTGCCAGTTTACATTGTCCGTGAGCTGAGGAAGCACTCCAGACCAGTTGTCTACTGCAAGTGCTATATTTCGTACGGTTGCCATGATCGTGGTACTTTCGCATGTCCAATCCATTGATTATGGAATTCTTTCGCTAAAACTCTATCGCTGAGTCCAGATAGCATTTCAAATTAATCGGTGGTGCGCCCGATACACCTTGTCGTCGTATTTTAATTTAGAATTTTTACTGTTTTGTGACTTGTCCTAAGACACCTCGTGGCCATGTCCGTACCAACTACCGCCCTTGTGAATTCGATACGCTTGTGTTTGAGTTAGGAAGCCTTACAGTTTGAAAATGGGCAAATTGGTAATCGGGACCGATAAGTTCCTTTGTGCCGGTTAGTCAAAGCAATACAACCTGAGATTGAGTTTTCATCGGATTAGGTTGGCCGTTTCCCATCCGAAGCCATCCAATTCCTTTCATTGGGTTGAAATCGCCATTAAATAACAAAATGTTTTGGTTTACCGTGATCACCCAGCTCATTGGTAGGTCGGTGTACTTCCTTTCTGTAGTAACGGTATTTTCCTCAGCTTAGTTCTCGGTCTGTGCCTCCCAAGCTAGCGTTCACGTCAAAGCAACCACCAAAGGTGCACAAGGTCTATTAACGCCCAAAACGAAGTCAGGAACAGTTGTACCGCGCTTCGTATATATAGCGTAAGCGGTCATAACTTTCTGGAATTTCTGACGCGTTCTGGATGCGCCGTTGGCAACGGGCACTTGGCCAATACTGGGTTGGCTGTTGAGTCCAGATTGTTGACCAATCAGATCTCGTTTTGATGCCGGACCGGCAAGCGTCCCGAATTCTGGGCCAAACTCGAGCGGGCCAGACTTCTCGGCCGTAGCAGCGCCTAAAGACGTGCTGTATAGTGGGATCCGCGTGGATTCCTGCCTAATACTTTCCCCCGGTCAAACCCTTCCCTGCTGCTGTTTACTGCGTCCACCTCATAGACTCGATATACATTTGTAATCCCTCATGAACTTTTAACCATTGACTTGTCGAACCAATTTGGTCGACCATCTTTTACGAGCGCTTTTTGACCATTTCGTGTTGTGCCTAGGCGTGTGTCGCGTATTTTATACGTATTTTATACATGTAGTACCGCATCTTTGGGTAAATCTCAAGAATCTACAATTTCCGGCTTGTGATTTTGCGCGTCACCCAAGTGGGCTTTCTTGAATACGTCGAAGTATTCTACAGTCGGATAGTGACATACACGTGGTTATGAATAAGGAGTAGCCACAATCCTCTAGTCCGAATACTACACATGAGCACTGTACACAACGAGATGGCTCAAGCGGTTAGAGTGCGAATTTACTGACCAGAAGGTCCGTGGTTCGAACCTGACCTCTGCCTCTCCAATTCCCTTGTCTAGGCTTGGGCAACCTGGCAGTATGCCAGCCCTCAGGTGGCAAGGCAGCTAGGCACCTGAAGGGTGTTAAAGCTGAACGATTTATCATTTTTCATTTACTGTACACGACGAGGGATTTACATCTTTTCCAGATCCAATGAGCAATTCAGTTAAGTCAGGGCCATGAAATAACCCGCGGGAAGTGGGTGTAAGAACTGTTTGTGGCATGAAGCAGAACCCTTCAGGCTTCAGTAGGCCCTTGTTTTATCGTAATCTCTGAGAGAATGGCAGTGCAGTTTTTCAAGTCAACTACGATTAGAACCATTTTGTATGCATTTAGTGTAGATTCTTCTAACTTTTCAAACATTGAACACACTTATCCCGGACTAGTGCCGGTGCAGTGTCGGGACTAGGCGACTTGTTTATGTGTACGCAGTTGTCATGCAGTCAGTCGATAATCTAAGCGACATTGGTTACTCTTTGGCTTCCCACGTGATCGTCATACCGACACGATTTGTTTTATTGGTGTTATGCCGTACGGTCGGGAAATGCACTAGCAAAAATGCATCGCGTCATTTTTCTGCAGCCTAGCAAGCATGTTTTTTCGAGCGTCCTACCTACAGCAGATCGCTTTAGTTCGACTTACCGATTTGGTTTTGACGGGTGACTTAACTGGAACTCAGCTAAATCTCTCGTTTCATGCAATCTGGGTTCAAACAGAACATAAGGTTGAGGCAAGCTCGGGGACTGCGCCTACCTGATGAGCCTCAAAAAGAGAGAAACCGGTCGTGAACTGTTGAAAAGTTTTCAGCAACCTTATGAGTAGTGTTTTACGTCATACCATGGGCCATGAAGAATGGTGAAATCTAGTGAAAACAACTTCGTGAAGCAGTGCATCGAACTCTTTTATCCGTAACTTCGCAAGCCGCATTTATTTTTGTTTTTTGACAGTCAAACATGAATTTGATTGCTTCATTCGTTTTTGAACCTTTGATGGGCCACTTAACGTGAATGAAGTAGTCTTTGCTATCTGTGTCCATTCTGGGTTTTACATGACGACCTGTTATCCACAATCCTAAACGTCTGATTTGCTATCTAGGTTGTAAAATTCATTTGTGGTAGTGTCAAGAGCTCTTGGAATTTTCAATGTGGATTTTGCCTTGTAAGTGGGGCGAATCTATGCTGAAAAGCCTGGAAGCACTAATTTCTCATTAGGAATCATCACCAGTGCGCATCTCACGGAAATTTAAAGTTTTGGACTCGCGGCTTTCCGGATAGCAGTTGAAAACCTAAAGGACGGCTGATTGGCAGTGTAATTTAATCGCATTTAGACAGTGCCACCCATTCTTCAATCACAGGAACCACATCACGTGATCACATACTGACTCAGTCGTCGAGTGACGACTTCTCAGGTGAAAGATTTCTCTTATCCTAAGTGCGAGTTAATCACATTGCTGATCGGAGCCGCTCAAGTGTTCAAACTACTGGCCGGGAGGTCGTAGGTTTCAGGGTCCTTGGAGTTTCGTGAGGCGCATACTGCTGATAATTTCCAACAAGGATGAACCAGCTGTGCAGTGTCGCTCGACCTTTGTGCATAGATCGGTATCACTTACGGGACGAATTCTCCACTGTAGAACACATTGCCAGACGCTGACTACTTGGTCGAACTTCCCGGCTGTCAAGTCTTCTGGAAGTGACTGTCGGTTTGGCGGAGGCGATCTAATTGCTCGATCGTGAGTTGCTGCGTTTGAAGCCGTTCTGAAACTCCACCTGATTAATCTAGCTAGAAATGAAGCGGTTAACTTTTGGGACACCATCAAAATCCGAACACTATCGTATTGAACAGTCTCACTTCTTGCCTTCAAAATTGTTTCATCCAGGGAGCAACTTTTTGACGAACAAACTATCACGGAAATCTTTCTTAATACAAATACAAACTATTTTTTACTGGATTTGTCTTGTTTTCATTGCCTCTAGCTGGTTGGTTGATCAGACGACTAACCACCAGTAAGCACACGCGAGCTACCAATATTTCGACACATTGACATTGCCTCTAGCTTAAACACAATGTCTGGACGTTCTGTCTAAGCTTTATTGGACGTGGTGTGTGTGTGTCTCATGTTTTGTCCATCCGTATGTGCTACCCCATGAGCTTTCATCTTTGAATGCTGATATTTACGGTGACAAGGTTTATTCATCTCCCTTTGTTGTATTGCCCGAGGTGTCCTAGGTACATCGTTCTGGAGACATTTCGGATCATTCCCAGTTAGTTATTCAGACTGGGGTACTATGAATACCGGATTGCATCGCCGTATGGGACCAGATCCACTTAATTCTAGTCTGTTCGGGGGGAGGGGGGGCTGGCAGTTGCCATGACTAGTAAGACAGAAGTAAACTATCACCATAGGAAGGTAGCAACAGAAACTACCGTCCCGTTGGTTTATCACATTTAGGGCGCTTGTGATTTGTTCGGTAACTACATGTGAAAACGCCTCGTTTACCAAATGAGATCAATAATATCGTTTCAGAGGGGTTTGGTAAACAATTGTCAGCCAGGTTCAGATGCCCCGAAGATCCTGACTCATCGGGTAGTATAGGGTCTATTATGGCTCACTCTTATACAATTAGTACACAATTAGTATGTGAATATCACTACACTACCCAACAGCCTAATTTAATCATGGTTCGTTGGGCAACGTCCGTGAAGGAGTCTCACAAGCGGGTAGTTAACCGTTGTCTGTTTATCGTGTTTAATTACGTCCCAACTAACTTCATGTCTGACACCATCAAAGAATTGTGCGTCACGTTACGGTGAATTGTAGATTTGAATGCACAAGTGCGCACAATTGGAGCCAAATAAAGTGGTCGACTTAGGACGGTGATCAACCACTTGGGCTGTGTGTCGATCGCCGACTGTTTTTGTGCAATACTAACTTCCGAAGTGACCGAATTTTTCTGGTCACATGGTGCCCTCCAACGGCGTACCCGCCACGGATCCAGATTGATCGCATTGACATCAGTTACCGATGGAGTGGATCTGCAACTGACTGCTGTTCGTTTCGGAACAGTTTTGTGGATTCCGACCATGTACTCGTCCAAAGTCGCTTTTCAGGACTGCTAAAGGGCGGACAACTCACTTGGCAACTGAGAGACTGATAGATGTTAAACGAATTTATGAGCCGCTCCACAACCGGATGTCAGTTCGTGCTGGAACGAGATCACCTTTGAATGATGCCGAGAGTTTCGCTTGTGGCGGGCCAGACCCAGGTTATGGTTCGGATTGTCTTGTTGTATGCCTGTGAGGTGGGCCTCTGTGAGCAGCGACTCTGAAGCGTCTTCGATAGCCATTGTCTCAGAACCATAGCTTGTGTTGGCCCGTACAAACGAATTCTCAACGAGACTATTAAAAAACGATGTTACACATACCGACTCATCGTTTCCCGAAAATAGCGCTGTTTTCCCTATCTAATTTAAAGTGGCTGAAGCAGAGAGATGTCCAATTTTTGGCATCGTAGTTGGGCTTGAAAGTCTGTCGGAGGGACTCGCCACCCAAGTTGATATCCGCGTGGTTGGAGACGTTGCAAGATGTAGCTGCTAATCGATGCCACTGGCGTTCTTGTTTTCAGCTTCTATCCAGATTGTCTGAACGAGTTTCCGTTAGGTGATGGTGATAATTTAGCGACGCTTCTGTACACTGTGGTAAGCATTCACGTTTTTCCTCGAGGACAGACCTCTCTTCCTTGTGTGATTCCCTTTCCAAGGGGAACACTTCATCACCTTCACAATTAACGTACCTCTCTCGAAAGCCAAGAGGCATTTCAGTATCAAAATTTTTTGTTAAACCTGAGATGCAGTAAACGAAAATGTGCTCGTATGTTTCTGATCATAACAACTTTTCCACCACGTAGCCAACTTTACTATTTGTTTCATTGCGTTACGGACGTAAAGACGTACATGTTTGTAAGGGAAACTACTCACAAGGTTGCTGAAAACTCTTCGACAGCCCACGACCGGTTTCGCCCTTCTTGGGGCTCATCAGGTAGGCACAGTCCCCGAGTTTCCGTCAACCTTATGATCTACTTGAACCCAAATCGGACTGTTTTCGAGAAATACACTGATTTGCAAATCAATTTGGTTTTCACGAGAGACTCAACTTGAATCTCT
>NW_008751704.1:1095282-1140908 GCF_000715545.1 Opisthorchis viverrini | reverse complement strand
CCAAGAAGGGCGAAACCGGTCGTGGGCTGTCGAAGAGTTTTCAGCAACCTTGTGAGTAGTTTCCTTTATGAAAATATACTGCGATATCTCGAATATCGTGCCAACTGAATCATGAGGCGGCCTGTGTGCAGCACATTCAGTTGTAGAATACCATAAACGAGAGATTCAGTTGGGTCTCTCGTGAAAACGTACGTGTTTGTTTATAATACATTTTGAGTGATGGACAACCTCCGGGTCCTGGTTCTTTTCACAACGTTCACGTCCTTTTCCGACAGGTCTCTTCAGCCATCGTAGTGGGGGAATTTTGCTACAAACAGAGTAGTCCCCTTCTCTTGACGTCACCAAAGTTACAAGCTGGTGTTGATCACTGTCACAGATTCACCTCTGCCGGTGTACTCACCCTGATTTAGTTTGCATCAAGGAATTATTTTGTGTCCTTTCTCCTCATTCATTCATATGGTCATTACCCACTTCAAATAGTCATACTCATATCGGTACCCTAAAACTCTTATTTCAAGCGCACATTTTTGCTGAGTTCTTTTTGTAGATTCATGTTATCACTTCATGTTGGTTTTCAATGTGAAACGTAAGAAATTCAGCGATTATTCTGTGTTGAACTTCCCAGTTGCGCATTGTTTTTGCTTCCCCTACCAAGAAACTGGTTTGGAGTTGTCATCGCTCAAGCACGTGATCTCTAGGCTATATCAACTGTTTATCAGCTTGGCTCCCGTTTTCTTAATTTCCCCAGGCCTTCTCCAACTTGACCAAGGCTACCTGTCGATCTCTGTGCACTGTCATGGTAGTTGCGATAGTGCGTGAGGCTGGACAAGTGGTTCTTGGTGACAACGAACCGCTAGACACATGGGCTGTGGTTCTCAGCGGAACGGTAGAGGTTAGTTTTGCCTGAGCTCAGCAGCGGTGCGCTTCCGGATTGTCTATTTATTATCCCTCACTAATAAGCAGTCGATTTTTTATTTTTTATTTGTAATAAAGCAGCAGGGGAGATGACTCATCAGTGGGATGTCTACCCGTCCATCCTACATGTGCCTAAACTCATTTCAAGGTTTATTTATTTATTGATTTAGCCGCTTGCTGAACTCAGCATTAACGAAACATAACTACCTTTTCACCAACCCCGGTCTGAAATTCACGTGGCCTATTGAGCGCGGGTATACACTTATTCGCAGCTGTAAAAGTCGAAAGCGGTATCTGTTTTCCGAGTGATTCACTTCCGATGTGAAACGTCATTCGCCCTAACGGTACTATCCGGTAATTTCTCTGTCACATTACACAACATGCAGCCGAGCAGACCGCACCTTAACTACACGAAGCAAGCCCCATTGGCCCTTCTGTGCATGTTAATCTTATGCTGATTAGTGAGTGTTCACCTTCTAGCAGATCAGAGCAATCCGGCTGACTGATTCTTTCGTAACCTTGTAGGTTGACAGTAAGCTATCCGTGGCGATGCCACCCCGAATCTACTCTACCTGTTGTCTAATTCACTTCGGTATTTTATTTCAACCAGAACTACACCGTAGTTTATCTTAACCCAATGCAAATATCTTGTTTGTCTGGCGAAATGTATTCCACCCGACTTGACCTACTTGTGGTCCTTGTTTTATTCATCGCAGTCATACTGTTCACTCGAATACGGGCTTGTGTTGCAAAACTCGCAGGCCTGCAACTGTAGCTATTCGTGACGACCACAGGCTGAGCGAACTACACCGACCAGTTGGTGTCCTGTCTTTGTCCTTATGCACTGGTCGATGCAGTGGACTTTTATGCATCCACCTTTTCTAATGGGAACAACCATTCTCGAATTTTTCCTCCCCTGCTCGATCACACAAGCCTTTGTTCTAGTGTCAGCGGTTTCAGAGTAGATCTTTTCAGACTTTGTTTTCGGCTCTGGCATTTGGACAGACAGTTGATTCTTGCCGCGTAACGCTTCAACACACCGCTATGATTCATTTCAGGTTATTGAACCCGATGGAACTATTCGGGAGTTGACTCGGGGTGATGCATTCGGTGTTCGGCCGGGTCGAGAGGATCGAACACACCGCGGTGTCATGCGCACCGTTACTGAGGATTGCCAGTTTGCCTGTGTTCCACAAGCTGACTATCTGCAGATAATGAGTCGCGAGGGTGAGGCGGAAATTCCTGAAATGGGCGAAGGCGGTCGTGTGGTATTGGTTTACGAAGCGTTGGAGACAGACACGTCAACAGTGCGTCCTACGGTTTCGAAATCTATGGAATCTACAACTACGGTGCTTCCAAAGAAAGGTCGCGTTGTTACCAAGGTTAGCTTGACCTGTTTTTCTATGGATACCACGTTTCTATTACTCGTTATGATTGAAATTGTTGGGAATACATAGCTACTTACCTATTGGCTGTTATCGGTCCGTTCACGGCCGTCTACGAAGCGTATGCTATCATCCAAACTGATGTTTCTCTGTTAGTTTCACGTTGTGGAATCTTCGCACCTTCCTTGGTGCGAAGTCCGCGTGATTCTTCCCGCGCTACCCTATAAGTCTTGGCACGCAACCGCACCTACTGTAACTTCTTAGCCGAACTCCCCAGCCAACACTCTTCTGCCATCGTGCCCCAACCCCGTATTTCGCGTCAACTTAAAATCATGTATCGGATCCCATATACAAGTGGTGTGAAACTGAGCTGATATTTTCTCTGGAGACGTGAGCAATCAGCCGAAGTGAAATAGCAGTATCGACACTGGCTTTTAGTGCTATTACTATTGCTGTCGTTATTACCGATTGGTTATTTTGTTCGTACTGCAGTGTCTCCTGCTGTTCTGCTCCCACAGGACGCATTCAAAGGACTGTCCAAGTTTGACCGATAACAGAAAGGTAGTCAGATTGCTTGAATGACGGATGTGCTCATACTTTGGACCGCATTGCCTCTTATTCGATTTCTGATAGGCTCACGCTGAGTAGTCCTTAAATCGATAAAACAGCCTTCGGATGATAGCTGCAAAAGATGGTCATCTGTTCTCCACTCCCTTTTCGTCATACTACTTAATAGTGATGCTCCGTATGGAATCGTTAGCACACGCAGTATCCTGTTTTCTTTAGCCAGTACGACGTGTGTGGGATGCTACCCTTATCCAGTCGTTCCTTGATTTTAGCTCCACCCCCACACTCTTGGCGGTTCAATTGTACTTTTCCCCGTCATCACTCGGGCCCCTTCTCCTTAAATGTTTTATCTTTTCTTCTATGAAACTGTTCCTCTATTCGGTAACAACCGTACGTGTTTTTACGTGACTTTTGCACAACGAAAGAGAGCGACAGTTGAGCCGTTTCTTCCAAAGCCAGACCAGTTTACTCGCAACGTTTTCCTCTGTCCTTGTTAGCGCAGTCTACGTGTACTGATCTACACATCAATTCCTTCTCGATCGTTTCACATGAACCAACCTCGTGTCTGTCTCGAACTTTTTAGCCACGTGACCCGAACCGTTTGCTTCCTGAAATACATTCTAGTTTTCATACACTCCCAGGTTCAGGCACGCAGTCTGATTTACTCATAACGTCATTCGTGATTATTCGAAGCTGTTACAATCGTACAGATCGACTCACCCTGCTGAGTCCGCACGTGTTGCTGAGCCACTGCGTCAATCGTCTATTGATGTTTATCCTATTTTCGCTGAACCACTCAGTCAACTTCGGTACACCAAGGTCTAGAGAGGTATTCGTGTGGCTTTTAAAGATACACAAAGCACTGGTACTTACGAGGTTATAGACGCCAAGCAACCTGGACACAGTTTACATAAACACCCGTTCATTGGATGCACCCATCTGTAGTGAAATGGTCTTCATCCAACCTTTCTCCCTCAGGGTACCCCCGAAAAATTGATCGAACACCTGGTAGCCGACCTTTCTAATGTAGATATCACCTATCCTGAAGATTTTCTGCTCACCTATCGCACATTCCTCGAGAGCCCGGCCCCGATTGTCGATCGTCTTCTCTCATGGCATATGCATGCTCCACATCTCCGTGCGCGAGTTAATCGGATTGTCATCTTGTGGGTCCACAACCACTTCAACGACTTTGAGGATAGCCCAGAGATGATGAAGTTCGTGGAAAAGTTTGACCGCATTCTGGTCACAGACGGGACTGGTGAGTGTGCTCTCCCTTTCATTCAGTTTCTTATTTGTCTCGTTCACTTGTCACTAAGTTCCCAAACTCACTACCTGCCACTGCGCTCAGGGTTTATTTAGCTTCGCTCATGACCTAATATTTTGATCGCTTCAACTAATGCTTCCTTCATATTTTACCTCCGTCTTTTTGTGAAAAGTGGTCAGACTGACTACCGTGTCAATTCTGAATAGTTCAACTTGAAAAACCAGCTTTCTCCTGAACTCCCTATGTATTCTCACGAAACCTTACAGTAGCTTCAGTATATTGTCTGACCGGGTTCAAATCCCATGCGAGTTGACAATTCTTCTAACCTCTTCTTCGCATCCAATTCAAAGTTGACAGTTGGGTCAGCGTAAGTGCAGAAAACTGAAAGCTACCGGGCAGCCGTCCCATCCTTTTTTTGGAAACTTGTCTCCCAAAACACAGTTGGGTTTCCAACTATCGGACTGAAGGTTACCGGTTAGCACTCACCAGTATAACGCCCTTCATCTTCGGTGGCGTAATGATAATTTTTCATTTATCTGCCGATTACTTTATTGAGCGATGGTTCCGGTGCGTTCCACTGTGGAACACTGATGTCATCATAGAGTTCCGGTATTGTCACAACGTACAATATCATTACTCCGTTTTCTAGCCACGGAATTTGGCGTTCTCCTTCCATCCATCGCTGGAACGTGACAAGCATTTGATAGATCATGTGTCCTCACCAGGGGCCGCAATGTCACACAGGAGTTTGCATCCGCGTTACTCTCCTTTCTTTGAGACTTCACTAGGTGGATAGCTCCTGTCTCACAGAAACTTGAGGGAGACTGGAATGATAGAAAGGGTACGGTGACCATGATGTACCCTTCACAATGCATCTGGCATTTGTATTGTGCAGCTAATTATGATTCAGCTAACCGTTGCTGCTGGACTTTGTAGTTATTGCACTCAACCACACCACTGCACTGTGCAGATACATCGGAATTTGATTTTAATCGAAGCGGGATCAGCGATCAGAGTTCCCTAGAACTTTCCCGTATTCTCCTGATTCTCCCTCTTTCGGTGATCTTTGCCACTGCCTTCTAGTGGCTATCCGACATTACCGGATCAAACTCGTCCTTCCTCAATTTATGGTATTCTCACTTCCACTCTTCTTCACCTTCGAAGAATTGTCATTCTGGCTATTCACCGTCCAAATTTATACTTATCTCCAACGCCGAAACCCATACATGTAGTTATGCTGCCTTCATGTAAGCTGCATCAACTGCTTGCCAGCTGACAACGCTAGTTTTTTTTTATCTCTGCAGCCCATTCTAGCAAAGGCATCGGCGTCCAGACTTCTCAAGATAATACTTCACTAGGATTCTTCTGGTGGAGATGTCTGAAAGCCCTCCGTTTGCTCTGTGGGGGCATGACTGTACGAGCTCCATCGGAAATCGTCCTGAAAGAGTTTGAGAATGGCTGTATTCTCCCAAGGCTGTCTCTGGTTGTTAGCGGCACCCGCAACTAGCATTCGAAGCAGTCGATGGGCTCAGTATGTGATAACAGGTGTTCTTAATTCGTCAAAATGTTGAGTCCTTGCTCAAGATCGATCAGGACATTCAGTTTCTCTGTCCCTCTATTACTGCACTTGCCTGTGAGGTAGAATCTAGGCAAATTCTAGAACCGCGTTTAGAAACACTAACCTCCTGGCATCGGACTTTTTTAAGGGGACCTGTTGATAACACATCTGTTCGATTGGTGTTAGGGTAGCTCAAGATCGCTTGGTGGTTAAGGCGCGAACTAACTGATCGGAGGGTCCATGGTTCGAACCTAACCACAACATATAGACTGCTCCTGTATATGTTTGGGCAACCTGGCAGCATCTCGGTCCTTGTGCCCCTTCGAAAAAAATGGCAGCTAAGCACCAAAACGATGTTGCAGCTGGACGATTTTTTAGTGCTAGGAAAACTGATTGAAACTCTTCCGACAAACGACACCAGCTGGTTTTCGAATTTTCGTCATCATTGGTTTGTTTCTTCTTGGACTCCGCACCATGGAATTGAAGAATCTGAGTGACCTATACTGACTCCACTAGCTGGGTGAGATATTCAGAATGACACCTCGACGACTTTCGTTGCCTGCTGTACACGCACTTCCTAACCGAAACTGTCCAAACTCGTGAGATGGTCATTTCCCCATTTCTTGTCATCTTCCCGTTCAAATCTGTTATTCGGACCTGTGGCTATTCCCTAATCATTGTGGTTCACTCTTCTTCTAGCGTTTTTCGACTTCTACTAGTCCTCACACGTCTGAAGTTAGATTTCTATTTGGGGCACGTAATTACAGTAGTCCTTCCGAAAAAACACTCCCCACGAGGTAGTCTGTCCCGGAAGAGGGCATCTTCTACCAGCCATACGAGCAAACAATGGTATACTCATCTACTATTCACAGATCTCCATTTGTTTGACTATTTTCGACTGCCAAATCCGGTTCGAATGCTAGCCTTTTACACCTATAGCCTTTATAATAATACATAGAAGCCAGCGAATTCATAGTTTGGCACTCCTCTGTGACGTATGCGATGTAAAAAGCATCCCTCGCTATGGCTACATTCTTCGTCCATGTACACCGTCAATGTGGCACTGGTTAGTGAAACTCTCTTTTGTAAACACTAACGAGAATTTCACAATCTTGTTGTAAATCCGAACACTGGTGTGGTTCTTTGTATATCAAGGGTCGAGATGGCTCGGTGGTTAAAGCGTGAATTTACTGACCGGAAGGTCCATGGTTCGAACCCGACCTCTGCCTCTCGACTTCCCCCGTCTAGGCTTAGGCAACCTAACAGCATCCTCTCGGTGGCATGGCAGCTGGGCACCGAAAGGGTGCTACAGCTGATTGTATATCCAGAAGGAATTCCTCTCTCGAGACAGTCCACGGCTGTGCTAATTCTCCACAACCATATTAAGTATTTAACGCGTGATGCTACTGACGTGCGTGGTGTTGAACCAGCAAGAGGTATTCTGGTACGAATTTCTATGTCACCGGGATCTCAAGAGGCTCATGTCATCGTCGTACGCTTTTGCCTGCTCATCTCTGGAGAGGTCATCTTCAGGAGAGACCTAGCATCAAAACCGACCACCTAGCCCGATCTGTGAAGCGTATTTCAGTAATAAGCTATTTCTCAGAAAGGACAAACTTACAGGATTGACAGCTTTCGTTCTATATTGTGAAGTGACTTCTCGAGATACAAGTAGAAATAAGTGTACAGCTTTTAAAAAACAGGCCTTTGAGAAAGGTCACCTATAACCGACCTATTCAAGTGACCTTTGTATAGCCACATAGTTTATCAGTGTTGGAGTACCAACCCTAAAGACCGCTTAAACTGATTTGCCAAGCATCGTCTCTTTGGGTACTTGGTCTCCTCTAGGAGGGACCTAATCGTCCGTAGAACTCACAGTGGACCAATCCCAAATGGGCTTGTCTGAGAGGCGGTCTTACGCAGCCATGTGCCATAGGGATAAAGTTGTTATGGGACCAACAATCACGCGGGCGAACAATCTTGTATTCGTGCCTTTGTTCAGACACCTAATGTGTGTCGTGGCTGAGATAGTACTTTGCGCCTTTTTCCGAAAGTTGGGATGCGGCCTCTCAGAAGGTATCATTTTCAAGGCTGATCTCATAAGACTGGTTTCTCTTCGCGCGACTACCGTACGTCTACTGTCGGAGACATTTGTAATTAACTAGCGGCTCGTTTTGTGTATCTACGTGCTGATTCGAGTCGTAACTGTGCAGATATGTCCCAAAACAGTGGTGCACTTTCGCAACTTTTTTATTCTAGTAATTAGCTAACTCCATTCGATCTACATATTTGCCAATTTTTCAACCCTTTATGCGCCTGTCATGTATATTCACAAGTGTTGTCCTTTGTGAGCTGAATCTGCGTTATGTATCTCACTTCAGCCCCTCTTTCCACCTACTGCCACCTTTCTCAGGTTTACTCTCTTCCCTATTTTGGTTTTCCCTCATAAATTCACTGCGCATTTGCTTGTGTACATAGGCAAACCTATCTCACCGAATGGTTTGTCCTCTTGGGACACGCACGTGCAAACTATTGAAGCTGAAACGCCCTTACTCCTCTCATCCTTTCGCTGGATGCAGTTAACATCCTGCTTAGGTAGCAGTCTCTCTTTGCTCTCTGCCAATTGTATGTGATAATTAAGGCGTTGTCTGTCTCAGCGTCATCTCGCACCCCTGATGACTGTGTATGATATCTGCGAATGTAACCGTTGGTCTCTCAACCTGGTAGTGTGAAATCCGTGACCTGAGATGAGCAACTGTTCGAATGTTGTTTGCGAAGAACAACGGGGGATATCCACCCGGGAATAAAGTGCCACGGTCAAGGGAAAGGGTGGATTACTGCCAGACCAAACGAATGTGGACTGGTAAACACAAACACAACCACCCACGAAGGCAGCGCCGCCTCGCTGGTGCTTTCCCTAGTAAAACAGATTATGCACTGGCAATTTTGGTGCGCAAAACTAATTATGCGAGTACATTACCGTTGTTTCGCTGATAATTGTAACTGCACGGGCGATTCTTTTCAAAAACCACGAATGCTCGTCGCTAAGTATTTAGGGTAGAACAGAGTAAAGCAAAAAATACCGGGCCGGTTGTGAAATCGGTGTGCGACCACACAAATACGAGTTCCATCATACTGCTTCTTCTGGTGTGCTTATCTGCTTGTGCTACACTACACTTGGAAAATGCAGCTGCCAGGCTTTCTCTGCACTTGGAAAGTATTGAAATCCAGGTGTTCAAATTTCTCCGTGAGAGTACCCTGTCAACCTGGAATATGTGGACGACTTTCTTATTCTTGAAGAGGAGCAGAAAACGCAAGCATTGTTAGAAAACCTGACTACGGTTGCCCAGTCCCTCGGCATGTACTTTGTGTCCACAAGTTGCAAGCTCGAGATAGCTCAGTGGTTGGGGTTGCAACTTGCTAACTGGAAGGTTCACGTTTCGAACTCGACCCGGTATCTTGACTGCTTCGGTCTAGGGTTGTACAAACGGGCACTATCTCATCTTTCATGCTTCCTTCGATGGTATAGCAACTAGGCACCGAAAGTACGTTACAGCTGAACAATTGTGAACAGCTTATTGTTGTACAAAGTCAACAACACGAATCTCAAAGGTCAGAATTGTGTTTGCCGATTCGCGCCACAAACGACACGCAAGTCATTGCGGAATGCGTTGCTGCTACACTTGGCCACTTCGGGTGGAAGACGAGACATTTTCATGTCTTTGAACACCAATGCCCCAGGAGTTGTCTGGAGTAAGGCAATCAGGAGACGGTTTTTTTTTGCTGAAACAGGAGGTGCTTCATGCAAATAATGAACCCAGCACTGCAAGCTAAGATGGCTGGGCCGTGTTACACATTCCAAATCACCGTCTGCCGAGGGGAATGTTGTTATCAGTGCCTAATTCGGGGGGAGGGGGATACAATCCAGAGGTTGATAGAATATCACATGGCAAAAGGAACCGAAATGTATTGCGGAAAGTTTGGATGCCATTGATGTCTTCCAGGATGGGGTCCACGTGACCCTCTTTCTATTTAGCTAACCGATGTCAGCGGCTTTCATGCTGTCAGTTTCTATCCAGATTGTCTGGCTTAGCGCTGGAGGTATAGACATCTCAGATGTTTTTGGCAAACTTATCCCAGGTCCCCGGCCCTGTCCAATTTTTTTTCATTATAAGGCTTTAGTGATTGTATGGCAACGAAGCACCATCGTTCTCCCCTGGTGTTGCTATGATTAATGATGTCTGACCGATTAGTATTTTTCGTACGATTTTCCGTTCATTTTTTTTCACCGCGGTTGACGGATTGATCATTTCACAGCTTGTGCCAAACAATCGAACATCTAGTGTTCCTTGTAACAATAGGATCTTGAGCGGTTCGTGATTTTACGTGTGCCTGCCGAAAACTACTGATGTATGTAGCACGACAGAGAAACTCTCCGGGGAATAATGGTCGATCACACCATTATTTTGTGTATCCTATGGTAAGTTGAATGCAACAATAGAATGATCCAAGTGCTCAAATGAATCCTCAGAGAAAACCCAGCCTTATCATGAGATTCCTTTGTAAGTAAAACGATGCAAAACTTCAAATACGTGATGGACATGTGGGTACTGCCGGATGCAGTTTCACTTAAACCCGAGTTTCTCTTCCTGTTAAGATAACACTTCTTGTTTGTTTATTCCTTGTTTATTCCACCAGACGATGCAGTTAGTTTTTCTCTTCATCCGAGATTGATCTTAACCTGCAGGTGGCCAGTTTCATCATCCTTTCTTTTTCCTTGACAAAAGGCGACAGTGCCTACCTTCGCAGTATATTTCGAACATGCGTTTCCTAACAGTGTTATTTTTTATCATGGTGAGTAGGCTACTCTTAACTCTGTTTTGCATTGTTTTTCCTCGTTTGCTCAGCTGGAGAACGACGTCTATTCCAACTAGCCTGCAGTACCAAGGCCCGTCCCCGTCAAATCGAGCTGGAACTGCCTCTTAGGCCGGTTTCCGGTAGTCATTCGAGCAGTTCTCCAACGCACCTGGTCAATATTCCCTTTACTCTGCTCGGCGGTCAGGATGGTTTCGGGATATTCGTAGATCAGGTGAGTGAAATGCAACTGTCTGAATTCACCTCTGCAGACAGCAGGCCTTTTTTAACCCAGGGATCGTGTTTGATTTGGAGGAGCGAGTAGATGAATTGTCTGACCATCTATTCGTTGGAAAAGCTCGATGTGTACAGACATTCCATTCCTGATGGAAATGTCGAGCCGAAGGCGTTTCAATAAATTTCCAGTTTGAAATTCCCGAAATTCTGTGGAAAACTCACCGACATTTGATCACTATTATGATCAGCGCTTTGTTCATCCCTGATATCGCCTAATGCTCAATCTTTCAGCGCTGAATTAGATGCGGAAAGGAGTATTATTTTCAGCTTGTCATGACGGAGCACGACGTTACAACGACTGGCAGTAGATGTCTTCCTCTGTTGGGATCCTTACTGTTTGTCTTGATGCGAATCGTTTAGCTCTAGTCTACTTAAGCCATGATTCTTAATCATTTATTCTGAAAGACCTTGGAATGCCCCTGAGCCCCGACAACCACTTACGCCTAGTTTCACAGATGTATGCCGAAAATCGTAGAAACATCTGTTTCCTGAACAAAATATCATTGGTTCTGAGCTTTCTGGGATGGTCCGTTGAATACGACTTTTTGGTTTTTTAATCCTCATTGTCGATCATCATCAGTGCCCAGATGCTTATCAAACCCACATCTTCATCAATCCTACCTTATAGGTGTGAGCCGTCTAGATTTCTACATCGTAATGCAAAAATCTTTTCAGCACATGAAACCTACACTATTCTCTCATACTATCACTATCTATATTGTACAATCCCTATTTCAATATCGATTGCTTGTAGGCTTGAGTGAACGCTTTGTTCTCTACTTGCTTCCGTTCCCTTCATGGGCCTGTAAATTGAAAACGGTTTGTAGTGTTGCCCTATCTATTGGTTCGGACAGTGAGAAGCAAATGGAGCCAAATGCGTGGCAATAGTCTTGTGGGGTCTAGCCTCCTCCCATTTCGGAGTCATTAATTAATTTCTCCATGCTATTCACGCCTTTAACTATTCTGTCCATGTTTGACATACCTGTTCACGATTTCTCACGCAGTTTCGTTGGAATCAGTATTTCAAGTTCTAATTGTGTGTGACTTTTTGGCAGGAGTTTGTGAGTCGCCAGAATGTCAAATCGTTTGTGAACAACGGGATGAAATATGGTCGTAGGAGAGTATGCCCTTCACAGCAATAACGAAACATCATATCACTCTTGCTTAGGCAGTCACTGTCCTGTCCCAGCACGACTGTTCTATTTGGTTCTCACTGAGAGAGGGGAAAGCAGTTGACTAACCTTTGCTATCATTAGAGTTCATCGATAATACCTATCCTTTCCATGTCAATGTGTGAAGTACGGACCTCTGTCGTTCCAAATTAGTTTGTTACCACCACTAAAGCTTGTTGGACGATCTTGAATCACCACGCCTGAGCAGGCGAATATGTCCGCATTTCGAGTAATTTGGTTTGTTTTACTTGCTGGATGTCGGGCGAACCAATCACGCCGCCCAAATTGCGAACGCCAGGCGTAAAAATTGAGACCCGTCCAGCGTGCCCTAATAGAATGGTATCACGCACCAAATGCTCGCGATACTAAACCCGGATGGCTGTAGAAAGAGAAACCTTAGTCCCATCTTTCCATTTTGGTGTGGACTAACTAGATTGATTGCGCCACCATAGGAGGACTGTTCGTAGACACAAATCCTGCAACTACTTCGTAGCTCTCCCAAATACTGCAATCCAACAATCAACTACATAATAATCCTGCGTTCATCCTCTACTATCTGTGCTTTACCTGTCGAAGCTGCAAACTCACTTGTGCATCTTCTTTTGCGGGGCATCTTCCAAAGGGTGTCTTGTCACAGGGTTGTTAGTACTACCTACGTCATGCGGCATTTGCTTACCAGTTGTCCCTTTCTCCTGCATCACATGACCATTCAATAAGAAAATCGTTCCCGGTTGGGTTTACAGACAGTCGGTTTGTTGAATTTGCTGTAATTTATTCCATGCTGTCTGGTTTGCATGAATCTGAATGTCAGATGGACTAACCAAACAGACGCCAATAGTTTTCTACATGTGTCAAACGAAACTATTCCACCGACACTTTTGTTTGTTCGTGAATGATGTAAATAACAAAAACTACACCTCCCACCCTCTGCATGGAAGTGCTGAAAACCTAGCTGACTTATGAGTTTCCTTGACAAATTTCGTCACCCTCTGCAGCGGATTCAACGGAATTTCGACCACCAATTTGTCTGTCACACGACACCTTGGCCCTACCTACCTGTGAAATCAGCTAAATCTGGAGGTCGGTTGCTCAGCGCCAAAATTTCTAGTCAAATTTTTCTTGTAAATGATATTACGTGACGTCATCGTTCGTAACACGAAGTCTCTGGATCCAATTGTAATTGCAGCAAGATAGCATAAAAACTGAAAATAACCTAAAACAATTATTCTACAGGTCAATATCTAAAAGCGAACAAGCTGTAGCTGTTAGCCTTTGCAGTCAATAAGGTTCATCACAAAAACATTCTAAGAGGTTATTAGAAGCATTACTAGCTATGCTTTCCTCGTAAGAATTAAATTTGCAGGCGCTGCCTTCTATCCGACACCAAATTCCCTACGTAGTTTATAGAACCTTTCAGTTCAACAGCGATGACTGTCCTAGGTATTGGCTACTCTTGCCCACTTGCTGATGAGTTGACATGAATGGTTGTCAGTCCTTGGCATTACAGTCGAATCATGCTTGTACTGTCCAGACTAACCAGAGAGGGGTCGATTGGCTTTAACTAGTTGCAATGCACTACTCATAAGGTCGCTGGAAATTCCTCGACAGCCCACGACCGGTTCCGCCTTTCTTGGGGCTCATCAGGTAGGTGTAGTTCCCGGGTTTCCGTCAGCCTTGTGTTCCAAAACAAGAGATTCAGCTAGGTTCCAGGTGGGTCGCTTGCAAAACCAAATTTGTTTGCAAATCAGTGTATTTGGCTAATTTCGTGCGATTTGATTCCAAGTAATATATAAGGTTGACGGAAACTCGGGGACTGCGCCTACCTGATTAGCCCGAAGAAGAGCGAAACCGGTCGTTGACTGTCGAAGAATTTTCGACAACCTTATGAGTAGTGCATTTCGTGCATACATGAATCGCGGTATCCCGAATATGCTAGCAACTGAAACATGGGTCCGTCTGGTGCAGCACATTCAGCTGCCTGGAAACATCACAAACGAGAGATTCAGCTGGTGAGTCTCGCAAAGCCAGATTTGTTTGCAAATGAGTGTATTTCGCTTATTAGACCAGTCTTATTATGACGGGACACTGTGGTTGGTCATTACATCAAGACGGTGTTATTAATCTAACGACGGAACCAATCGCCATTATTACTGAGTGTCATGTTTATTGTTACTAAAAACTCGATTTTGCCCTACAAAAAGACCAGTCTCTATTGAATAGCTCGGGAGTACTGTACAGCTGCGTTATTGGTGTTGAGAACCATTGGCCCATCATTGTCAGCAGTCATTTTCTCAGGAAACTTAAATCAGCGGTCACCTGGCTAGTAGTGGAGCGCTAATCTGTGACTGGCCTGTACAGCATATTGCGCCACCATCCTTCAATCTAAGAGTTCGCTTCATGTGATCCCGTGTCCGTTCGTCATGCTGCATGCTCATTCCGTCAATCCTTTGTGATTTTCAACACTGAGTGATATCATGCACAAGTCGTGTCCAATTCACCAGCGGTCTTTTTGTATTCCCTTTGAGAATGTCAAGATTGTGTAGTCACGTGGACGTGGTTGAACTAAGCTTTTCCGTTCCGAACTATCTTCAGGTCACCCGTTCTTTGTGTACACCTGTATGCAAATGAACTACGCGCCGGTCGATATTACTCATCACCGTCGCTCACTGTTTTGTAATAGGTCTTGAATATGCGCCCGTTTGTCTGCAGTTCGAACAGCCTAGCCACCGACGTGTGTGCTCCGTCTGTTGACGAATAATTAGCTCCAGATAGATCTTGGTCCGTAGAGTGCGAAAGGTCGCTTTGCATTTATGATTCTGTCGAAGACCATCCGGATCGCCAGCACCGTGTGCTGTTTAGGTGCGAATTAACCCAGCTTTTGACAGCCTACTACGTATCTTTTTCTTCATACCATGACATCCCTGCATTAGATGCAATGACTGGGCTTTTGAGATCACCTCGCAACGACCCTCAAGCACATAGATAGAAAAAACCTTCAATGCGAATTCCAGATACGTTGAGTGAGGGACATGCGTCTCTTAGGGCTTCGTATCAAAGGTTAAAAATCAACTGACCAATTGGCATCCGATTATCGCTAGCTAGGCTCCTATCGGGACATCATCCAATCATCCTAAGGACTCCATCGGAATACTTGAAAAACACCAGAATTTTTTAAAATGAACTAGTTGTAGCTAACTTTTTGGTGTTACAAAAAAGCATGCAGGTTCGCGCAGTGAAGCATGGAACTGCGTCCTCCCCGCTCGTCAAAATGACCCACAGACAAAATTTAATTACGGGATCTATTACACGCCAGTCGTCCTTTGATTGCATGTAAAGCCTCCAAGCTAATCATTTACTGACTCCGGCAACCGCCGAGTCACCGTTTGTATGTGAACTGCACTGTAGCCCATTTGTATTGGGAACTGGTTTCATCGAACAGGGCTGTTTGAGTACACTTCTGGTTGTGTTTTCTGTCTTAAATTTTGATTGATTTCCTCTACACTAATCCGCATTCCACCACAGATCCTGAATTTACCACGAAAACGATGAGCCATGTCTGTCATTTGAATCATCTCTCTCACGCAAGACGTTGAAGGAACAGTACTCTTTTCACGACTCGTGACAGGTCCATCGATCCGGATGATTCAACCTAGGTGCTCAGAATAATTTGGTTTAGGGGAATCGAGGCACAAATCATGAAGGACAGCACCTCAAATGTGGGTTAGATGTGTTTGAGGCACTTTTCCACTGGTCTTTCATGCAAGTCAAATCATCAGGCATCTTATTTTTGTCGTTTATGTCTTTCGGGATATCGCCACCACTAAAATTCCACGAGAAGATCTATCGCTGATACACCGATAAGTAGTATTTTCAGCTGTAATAGAAGACATCGACAAAATATTAGCAACAATTCCGTTCTTCTGAATTTCCAAATGTGATTTAGCTTATGTTTTCCCTTCTCCCGGTACGTCATTGAAAATCAAAACAGAACGGCTTTTATATAGGCCTGTCTACGCATTCATAGGTCATTCTTTGCTCGTTATTCAAAAGACTGTTCGCCGTTCCTCTCGATTGCAATCCGATTCCTTCAACCATTGTGAACAGCCGCAGTCAGCATTGTTGGCACTGCTCCTTGCCCTTGGCGATGTTCCATATATGTTGTTGCATATGTTGACTGTAAAATCAAAAGCCATTACAGCCTTCGCTTGTCGCGTATATGCTCAATTTCGACAAAGCAATGAACGGCTTGCGTAATCCTTTGGTATATGTCATGACATTTTATCGAAAGTTATTGGTCTGTAAGTTATTGTGGTTTGGTCTCTGTTGGGTGTCAAAAGATTCGTGATTGAGGTGCGACCTGATCACCTAATTAATGTCTTTAGAGCATTCGTAGTCACACCACCACTCACATCCACATCTCGAAAACAGATTGGCTGCTACTGAGGAAGGTGAATAATACCTGGTTGATCGATACGACAGCCTCAATAATTCACACTTGAAACCGCCAAACTGCCTTATCACTTTCGTTCACAGTGTACTCGATGAATTATTTGATAAACTGGAGGTATGTACCAGTACAAAAGTGCTGTCCGTCTTGATATACTTTTAAACGCGATGCTGTTTAGCATAATCATCATCATCAGTGCTGACACTGATGCTTCACTGCCGCACAACCATAAGGGTCGTCTAAATTTATTCAAAGCCCTAGAGTGGAAAGAAGAGAAAAGAAGGGGCGAGGGAGGGGACCTAGTGTTGACCTATGTCAGGCGTTCTGAGGTGCCTACACCTCCAAGCACTGAATCAAGAAAGAAACTGACATGACAAATGCCACTGGCATCGATCAGCCGCCATTTCTTGGAATGTCTCCAGTCAAGCACAGGCGGGGTCACGGGGATTCCATCCTGGCAATCGTAAGACACCAACAGCACCCAAACTCTTTGTAATCTCTTTCACGCCCTTCTGTTAAGTCATACTTTGTCCACCTCGCGATTTGCGCCATTCTGAAGGTGGTACGGAGAACAACATTCGTCTCGGTAGGCCGTCTTTTGGCATGTGTAGCACATGACCGAGCCACCGTAGTTGGTGGCGCTGGATGTTTTCTGTAATTGAAGCGCCCGTTTTCTAATCAATTCTGCTCGAATTCTAAGGGACATGTTCAGAGACCGAACGTTCTGAGCATGACTTTGCACTTTCAAGGTGCAAGGCGCATGCCAAAAGATGGTGGTCAGTCTATTCAACAGAGTTTGTACTTCGCTTTGGTCTTCAAAGATAAGGACAATGTCGTCTGCGTACTCCAGATCGACAAGGTTCTCACCAGCAATGATCTGAACACCGGGGTTTGCAAGACCCTCCAGTTGAACAAGAATGGCGTGAGTGGGCACCCTTGTGGGAGGGAAGCTTTTGGAGAGCTCACCATGCACTCTCACCCGCCCAGAATTATGTGAATATAGGGATCGGATTATGTTTACTAACTTCTGGGATATACCTTATTGAGCAAGTGTAGTCAACAGCATCGATCGATCAAGTGAATCAAACGCACCCTTGAAGTCAAGGAATACCAGGATTTTGGGTCGTCTGTACATGTGGCGTTGCTGTAACACCTGACGGAGTGTGAAAATGTGGCCAGCGCAGCCTCTACCCGATCGAAATCCCGCTTGATTCTCACGAGGCAAGGTTTCACGTGCCACCGTAAGACGTCAAAGAATCAGTGGCACTAGAAGCCGTGTCACGGCAGGAGTCAAACTAACACGTCTGTAGTTAGTTACTTCATTCACTGCGAGTCCCCTTTTTGAAAATGAGCACTACTGTCGATTTAACCCAGTTGTCTGGGACGGTCTCTTTCCCCCAGATAGACCTAGATAAGCTAGACAGGTGTTGGCTGAGGAATCCACCGCCATCCTTGCAAAGAGCAGGTGGAAGGTCGTCAGGAACAGAAGCACGATATTGCTTGAGTAGAGAGATACACTCGGACACTTCCGAAACTGAAGGGGACTCCATATTCACAGTCCACCTTTTGAAGGCCAGGGTTTGGGATTGGAGGCAGCAGGTGGTCAGCTGAATCGCTGTTCGTGCCCAGCGGTCCAAATGTTCTGCTTTGGTGGATGTCAGACAGCCATTTTGGTTCCTGACAATAAGCTTCCGAGGACCAGTCGAACGAATCAAGTGGAGTAGCTTGCGGACGTTTCCAGCATTTTTGCATTTTACATTTCGGCTTTTCGGGTCCCCGAGGTCTCTCGGTCTGCAAAACTTCCCCTCGTATCGGGTAATGCTTCGGGTTGAGTTGTAATTGCAGCCAGGAGAACTCTGTCCCCGGGCTCTCAACAAGGACGCAGTCCTACCAGAGATCCCATGTTTGTGTGAGATTGGCTGGACTGTACCGCAAACAGAATTTCCGTCTCTGAGTAGCGCTTTGGATGTGTTTTCCGACTGGCCGTTTATGCCCAATATCGGACCGTCCGGCAGGCGTTCTTTATCGTCTCATTATGAAAGAGTATTGTCTGCCCCACGACACGTAATGATTATTATTTCGGACGAGATGGTTCAGTGATTAGAGCACGAATTCATTGATCAGGAGGTCCTGGTCCGAACCCGACCTCTGCCTCTCGACTTCCCCTGTCTAGGCTTGGGCAACCTGGCAGTATCCTAGCCCTCGTGCTCCCTTCGGGTGGCATGGCAGCTGTGCATCGAAAGGATGTTATGGCTGGAAGATTATCTTTTTTATTATCTTTACATCAGTCCATTTCTGTTCTTGTATATTTTGTTCAGTCACAGCAAGCCTTAAAAACGACAGATCCCTGCGCACTCATCACCCGCTGGTATATGTTCAACGAACACAAACACCTGTTCAGTTATGTCTAACGAAACGCGCTTCTGAACATTTTCGAACATTATACTTTTTAAAGTGACTTGCCATCTACCTGAAGAACGAAACATATGTTCATGCTGGATGTAGTAACGGTATTTTCCTCAGCTTAGTTCTCGGTCTGAGCCTCCCAAGCTAGCGTTCACGTCAAAACAAACACCAAAGGTGCACAAGGTCTATTAACGCCCAAAATGAAATCAGGAACAGTTGTACAGCGCTTTGTATATATAGCGTAAGCGGCTGTAACTTTCTGGAATTTCTGACGCGTTCTGGATGCGTCATTGGCAACTGCATTTGGCCAATACTGGGTCACGATTGGCTGTTGGGTCCAGATTGTTGACCAATTAGATCTCGTCTCGATGCCGGACCGGCAAGCTTCCCGAATTCTGGGCCAACCTCGAGCGGGCCAGGCTTCTCGGCCGTAGCAGCGCCTAAAGACGTGCGGTATTGTGGGATCCGCGTGGATTCCTGCCTAACACTGGAACATCTGGTTCTGCTAGTAAGACTCCCTGAATTCGATCCGTCCTGTCAGGGGTCTTCACACTATTGTTTTGTACTCATTCAGCTTGGTACTGACAGCAATATTGCCATCGACAACAAGCCAAAACAGAGTTAAGGCGGGGTGACTTTCATACGAAGGAAAATCCTTATTGCTCACCGAATCACTTGATAGTCCCGCTAACCAGAGCCAAAACCAATCAGGTGTAACTAGGCAGAGAGTGAGAATATCTGTCATTTTGTGCAATAGGACCTAGCACGTGTGGCCCGCAAGTCGTACTGCTGCACAGTCATGCGCCGCACAACTCAGCCCATCTCTGCTTGTCGGACGCCTCTTTCTAAGCAACGTCTTGTAAAAAGAAACGGTTCCGGCCGTTCACAGGTTTTTTGAATCAACCGTTTGCGTCACCAGTATGTTGAAATATTGGTAGTTCGGGCACCTCTATCGGGTGTTGAGCAGGTGGCTGTTGATCTCTCTGGCAATTAACTTGCAAACGTTTCGTCACCAAACAAGGGAATATCATCGGTGTGTGGAATGATGATACTCCTTCGTTTGGTGACGGGACGTTCGCAAGTTGGTCGCCAAGCACGGCGAACAGATTACCAATCGACTGTTTTGCTTTTTTTGTTTATTGCATTAGGCGAAATAAACCCACTATGAACTCATCCAACACAATACCCTTATTCTTTATGCCTAAAAGCTGTTTGCTTATTTTCTCACCTGTCTTCAACAGCAGGGCTTATTCTGCCAATGCCTACTTCATGGAATTCCTTGTCCTACTTAAAAAAATGCGATCTGTAACATCGCTAGCCGTTTCAGCTATGACGTCTGGACTGCTCCTGCCTAGACGCGGCAAACCTTGCAGTAGCCCATCCCTCGTGGCTCTGGGTGGCGTGGCAGCTTTGCCCTAAAAAGTATGCCACAGTCCAACCGTTATGACGGCACGCAGTCAACGACAGTTAGCAACATGAATAAACAGTCAGGTTTGGACACAACTATGGTAAACTGGTTCACACAGTCGAGTCTCTCCCTGAAACTAGAGAAGCACATTAGTCACGCGACTGATCTTCACTTACAAAACATTTTTGGGATACTGACGATAACTTGCTTGGTCGCTTCTGTCGTGTAAATTCGTATGTAACTCCATAGCCGCTGATACTTAAAGTTTCCATCACTTTGTTTGATTCCGGCTTCCTTTTGGGTTCATATCCTTAACGAGGCAATGCCGTGAGATAAAAAAAAGCTGCTTGAGTGCTCCAAATTGGAGTTCATTCACTCAGCATCATCCTTACCTTGATCAAATCAAGGGAGTAATGACAGGCCGCACCTATGTATTCCTACCATCGGTGTCACTGTGATCACCAAATGACGCAAACGGGATCAAAACCGAAAAACCTTGTGATCTGAATAGACTTCAGCATGAACTTGCGTAAAAAAGGAAATTATTCCATAGCTCTGCTCGCCGAAATTGTGACAGAGTTTACTGTGTTAGAGCATTTCATTCTGCATTGATAGACTCACACACTATCGTCTCTGTGCACTGTTTCCTCTGATTCCCAATATTCATTAGGGCTTTGATAATGTGTAGATAGATTCACACTCCTGTACAGAGGCAGTTTCTCGAATCAAGGATCAGGTTTATCTCGATATGATTGACTCTTATTGAACTCAGTTGAACCGTTTGCACATATCCGATTGCACCATCATCCATTTATAGAGATTTTGTGTCACACACTGCAAATCCTCCCTTCCAAAGTCTGGACATGTACCAATCCCACTGAACTAGATGATTTGACCCAAACTGTACTGCACACATGACCTGTACTGTGACCTCAAGTTAGGTAGAGTGCTCATACGACATGCAAACGGCGACCCGTGATGCATCTTCTGATTAGTACCTGTGCTTGTTTGTGTTTTCAGTTTTCTTCTTAGTGCGCTGTTCTCTCACATCCACCACGTGTATGGTTGTTTTCGGTGACTAGAAACCAATTCAACTTCACTTATATCCCCGCAACTATCCTGCCGCTATCATTCTTTTTGTCGCTTTTGGTGAAACTGAAAAACATTCTACGTCAAAAGGTCACTCCTTATTGTCAGTTCAGAACCGATTTCCGTTTTCTTATACACTAATGAAATTCTCCCAATTTTTCCATATTCTTCTGTCAGGTTGATCCACAGTTTGCCACTGCATTGGAGACAAACTCTTGGAACCCTTCAGGCACCTCTTCTCCTCAGACAGTATATCCGACCACCCCTTCAAGGCCGCAGATTCGTCGGGCTGATCAACTACTAGCGGTCAACGGACGTTCTGTCAAGCATTACCGACCCGTAGATGTCGTACGCTTGATTCACGCAATTGGCTCTGCTGCAGCAGCGGACTTTCAAGGCATGGATATTGTCGACACATCCAATCCAGTGTGCACGCTGCGGTTACTGTTTGTGTATAACCCTCTCCGTAAGTGTCGGCTTCTGGTGTACACAAGGGTCCTTTCTGAAATCGCGCTTTGTTCGCTTTCAGGGAGGATAGCTTCGTCGTCCTTATAACTGAGATATCAGTGTCCCCATAGTCTCTTGTTCTCTTTCCTTCAGCATGCTTCACACAATAACTGCCATAATTTTTCTTGTATACAAGCATCTTGGTGTTGAATGAAGCTTTTTGCATGTGTGAATTTCACTTATTCTGAGCTTGGTTTTCACTTCTGAGTGGTGTTCATATGTGTCACATTAAGATCCGCTTTAATATATCAAAGAAAGTCTCCATATCTGAAAAGAACTACTTTGATTGCTCTCTTGAATCAGATTTCAATCCCAACGTCCTCTCCGTAGATATCGCTTTTGGGTTGTTTCCTCATAGGGTCTTACCCTAGGTAGGTAGCCTTATATCGTCAGCAGACTAAATGTGGATGGACTCTGTACTCGAGGACAGTTGATTACTGGTTGTTTACCACATTTAATCTATTCTTTTATGGTACCCTTACTGGCATTATTCGAGCCTATTCACGTTCACTTACAATGACTGGTTCGCCCGTTCCCCACAAGCTGCAAATAGCTTGTTCTGTCGTGCTTACGTGTTCCATGCATCGTTTCAGAATACCATCAGTTGGTGAACACTTTGGACAGCCGCTTCCTGGACGGCCTTCATTTATCTGACCAGAACCACAATGTTCTAACAGGTTCACTTCAGCGAGTCAATGCAGATGCGATCGATGGGCAGTCGAAAAAGATCAGCATGTACGTCACTACCGTCAAATATTATTCTTGTATCAGCAGCAACTGTTTGAGTATACAATTCGTATTTTTGTACATCTAGGGACAAAGACGTTCAAGTTTATGGACATACTGGTTACCCTACGCAGTCGTTCTATAAACCAAAGCACTTGTGGTACCTCCATTTAGTGGTCAGCGAGTTCCACCTGTTTCACATGTCGATCGGTTTGTTCTCACGTTTATCCTTTAATCGGATCAACGTCAGAAGACCTCCGCTAACCGGTACACAGATGTTTTCATGACCCGATTACACAGTAGCTAATCGCCGCAACCCTAATTGATGTCTGTGACTTGAGAATGTGTGCGAAATCCTTATTAGGCCAAGTGACCTTTGCCTTGTGAAAGCAAATATTCTGTTTGGTACTCGGAGAAAACATCTTTGAGTATGTGGTTCGTATATGAGTGTTTTCAAACGTGGTCGCTGAGAGGGTGCGACCAAATCAATGCTGGATTTTCTGATGCGCAATGCATCAAAGTTAAAGCTATGCGTATTGTCTTTTGTGTTTGTGCATTGGATTATACCACTTACACATGCCATACACTAAAAGTTTCAAAAGATCTGTGTCTATTTTTCTCTATTCTTATGGTACATATCTTTATAACCTCAGCTTACTCCAGAGGCTGCCTTCGTTTGCCCAGGAACATAGCCTGTCGATGAGGTTTGTGCTCGGATTTACTGCGGCTTAACACGAGGGTCGCTGACTTGTTCGCTGAGCTGGGTGATTTGAGTGCAAACGTTTCATCACCAGTCGAAGTGACATCATCAGTGCGCGTTTTTAGGGCGCGTAGTGTTGCATGCTGTTGGCCGGGGCTGGTTTTTTATCACGATTATTTGAGTGGTCGGGCGGTTCCGTTGGTTGCTCTATTATCCTGTGTCCACGTGACCTTTGAGCTTGGCATCTCCTGCCCTCGTAACAGTAACATGAAGGTATGATGTATCGGCATAATGCATCTTTCTATTGGACTATGTATTCGCACTTGCTGTTTCTGATAGAAAAGTTAGAAATCACCCTTAAGGATGTAGTCTGGGATCAATCCGGAACAGGTCATTCATTTGCTCCGTGATGCCCAAGACTATCACAGAACCTCCGTGTTGTTTCTCTAAGAGTGTGTGATTTCAGTTTATCCAGAAGCAATGTTGGTAGAATCTTTTGGGACATGAAGGTCAGTTACTAACTTCGATGATGGTGAACTGTGATAAACCTCCTATAACCTAATAGTGGTCTCCCATGGAAATGTCGGTCTCGATGCGCTTGAAGTGCACCGATAATTGATGTGTAAAGTCTTTATTGTGTTTCCGAATAGTCCCATATATCCATTAGATAAATGTTTTTGAGATTTTTTCATCCGTCGCCGCGCGGAATGACCGATCGACCATTCATTCTATAGTTCTTTGCTGAAGGCTAGTATCATCTTGTTCGCTGGCTTCGACAGTTATCGTCCCTTAGGCGTGACCGGAATCATACACCATAGTTGCTCACCTCGCATTTCAGTTGACTGTATACCCTCAAGCCAAAGTGAGCCTCATTCATCAAGTGAACAACTTTCACCAGACTCATAAGAACAAACACTGTTGAAGATTTCATGATAATTCTGCTTCACTTTTGTCTACCCTACCCACGTACATTTTTTGAAAAACTTCTCTCGAATTAACCCTTCCGTTTGATTTTCTACGAGTTTGTTCGAAGTACCAGGCTTTGAACTTGAAGACTGAATGGAAGCTTCATAGGTTGCAAGTTATTTCTAGGTCCTCTTGATGTCATTTAGAGCCTATCTACGCATCTCACTTTGACCGTTGATTAACCTCCCCTCAGTTAATTTCACTAACAACAGTCTAAGCATTCCAAGAAAGCCAAGCGTAGGTGAACTACGCTCGCTATAAGTGTTTTTGTCGCCCTATGACTGAGTTTACCGGCTCCGACTTCCTCTTCACACATTGAACATGACGATTGGTTGCACTGTGACGTCACAGATCACGTGATACAGTCTACATTACCTGAACTCCTCAGTTTTTCGCCCTGGTTTCGCTGTAGTTCTCCTCGATATTTCAATGGGTTAAGAGGTCAAATTGATTTGCTAACGTAACAGACTGTGCAACTGCTTACAGATAAGAAAATGCTCTCGACCTTTTATAACCATGAATCGTGTCATGTGATTAAAAAGTCCTGACAGACAGGTCAAGACGGTTACTGGTGTTTTTCAGACCGAATCATTCAGGTGCGCTCAATTTGTGCAGGTAGATAAACGCTAGACTAGGTCCCTTGGAAGTCAACTGGTCGGACTGGAATCCTTCTACAGATAACGGTATGCACTGTTGAGCTCCAATGAGAACGAAACTTGGCTTTATTCTAAACTAACTATGGTAGTGGCGTCAAGATTGAAAGGTGATCATATCCGAGTGATCTGGGGATAATTTGTAGAGATTCCGCAACGCTGAGCAGGGTGGTTAAGTCAGCTTGTTGTTCCGTTTCTAGTTGTTTTTCTGCTGTTCCGCTGAATCTATCCACCTCACGGTGAAGTACGTCTGCCTGGTTGGATTTCGAATCTCAAACCATTTCATCCGCAGCACTACTTCCACTGAACTAAGCTGTGGCACCTTTCCGGCGCCTAACTGCCATGCCACCCGAAGGAAGCACGAGGGCTGGGATACTCCCAGGTTGCCCAAGCCTAGACAGTGGAAGTTGAGTGGCAGAGGTCAGGTTCGAAACACGGACCTTCCGGTCAGTAAACTCGCGCTCTAACCATTTGGGCCATCTCGCCCCACCGAACTAAGTACGAACTTCAAGGTAGCTAGGTATTATTGAAGAGGCCGTCACACCAGTCTGATCTTCATGACACCTTCTGAATTCAAAATTCAAGTTTCAACTCATCCACTCTACTGCGCCTCTGAACAGCACTTCTCAGGCCGATAACTGGAACACACTGAGTTATTCGTTTGTTGGGTCACCTTCTCATGTCCCTGTGCAGCTGCGCACTGAGTGTCCAACTGGGAACGGAAGAGACGAACAAGGTCACCCGTAGTTTATTTCGGTTACGCAATTCCATGCCAACTGCTGCAACCTGACCGGTCAGTTATCCGTCATACAGATGTTTCGGTTTTCTCTCAACAAATTTTACTAGTTGGTACTGTGTCAAAATAGCTCAGCTCCGTTTATTGATTGTTGGTATGTTCGCCGAGCTTGACAGTTCACCTGCGAGTTAACTGCAAAACTCGGCGGACAGACCAACCGCCACCTGATCAGCAGTCAAATCTCACCATTTTTCGCTTTCGCTTGTCTGGTCTGATTTCATCGGACTTCTGAAAGCTATCCACACTTTCCAAGTACGCTCAACTTTAACCGGCTTCTGTATACTGAACTAATTTTATTTTAAACATTACCGGTCCAGCTTCGTTTTTAAGCACAACACTGCACTTTTAATCAATATTAATTTGCTTTAGCCCGGTTGTGATCGTATGCCCACCAGCACCGTCGCTGCAAAACGGCCCCCTTTCGGATGATATGCCAGTGGTGCGACTACTTCGTGCGCACACGTAGGTCCCACGATTCCGTTCAGCATGAAGTTGAACGTGGCATGTTGCATGCTGCGCGCACTTATATGACCGCGCCACCGGGGTTATCTACCACCTTACTTTAGCGTACTTGAAAGCAACTTTTCGCCTACTCTGTAAACTCAATGTTTGTTCACCTATCTTATCAGTGTTAGTTTTCGTAAACTATCTCTCCCAATGATTCAAGGACGCACATGTTCTGTGCATGTACGTCCGTACGTAATTCCCGATTGTCAACCGAAGTGCGTAGTGCACCAAAGAACTCTATTTGCTGACAATCTTCCGTTATGTGCACATAAAGACCAAGGTGACAGTTTTTTCGCGAGAGTTATTGCAAAGTCTGGTCTTGGGTGCTCTATTACGGTGGCCTATCCCTGTGTTTTCCTAGATGTATTCCGAGTTGTCTTGGGATGCGAGCTCGTGTTTCAAGTGGCTAAACAGAACTCACAAATTACAGGTCACGACACGGTCAATCAGGACTTGTCGTGAAACTTTATGGCTTGTATTACTGTTGTGTGCAGTCGTTACCCTTATATTACAACATTCTTGGAGGGGACAGGACGATCCACTCTACATAGGAACCCGTCTCAGTTTTTATGATAAGTTTACGTTCTTCAAGCTTCAAATTGTATGTTTTAATTAGACTACTGCAATCCACTGTTTCTGCGCAGTTGCTCGCTCGGTTGGAAGTCGGCGTTGAACTAATCTCCTGAGGTATCACGCTTACCCATCTCCCCAAGTGGTCGTAAATATATTTTTTTATCACTACAGAACAAGAATCCCATCCTCGATTTTAGGAATTAAACCCCTACTTTATCACAATTGAGGTGCACTTTCTAGTCGCCGATGGCGACGAAAGTCAGCTTTTATTGATTCTTTCTAAATTGATCACTTAATTTTACCGGCCTAGAAGTTTTATTAACCAGATCACTAGTGGGATTTGCTTTTTGAGTCACACGTCACTTTTGGCCCACTTTTGAAAACTAACTATCCATCTTATCACTGACAGTCTTATGCCCTCATCATTTTCTGAGCATGTTAACTCCTTTAGTGGTTATGCCTGATAACTTCTAGTTATTTAGTTAGTGCTGCTTAACTGTTTTTATTTTCGGCAAGTTTAACGGTACGCACTCTACCTTTGAGAGCCAGGAGCGTCCGTTTCCCCATAACGCAATTGTTCAAGGACATTGGCGAGCGACGTAGTGCACCAACACTTTGAAGTGTTTGTTGTCGTTGGTGAAGACAACCAAACCGACTATCGAGCTCAAGGTCCACGTTACTCCTCATGGTTTTTCGCAATAGTTACCAGCCAATAGACCATTTTTCTGTATGTGGTTCCAGTTTTCAAAATCACAAGGCATCATTAGTTATATGTACGGGTTAGGCTAAACCTGGCATCCGTACACTTACTTCGCCCTCAATTAGAAGATATCAACAACTATACCGAGCAATGTTCGCACTTGCTGACTGGACCTTACCGTGGTGTGACGGTTTGCGCACCTCAGCGATCCATTGAGCTATACTGGAGAGTGTCCCGCGACACTCACAGAGTCTCTCATACCAGGTTGGCCAATGGTTAGAGGTCTGACGAACACAGTCTCCTGGCCCTCCAGGTTGGGGGTTGGAACATGTGGCGACTTGTTCCGTAGAAATGGTAATGCATTTGCATTTCCCGCCAAACACCGCTGCCTTGCGGTTAGGCTTTTGAGCCAAAGGCTTTGGTTGAGGACCCTAATCGTCCTCCTGTCTAGGTGTGGGCGCCCTGACAGTATTCCAGCCCTCGTGCAAAGTACGGCAGTGAAGCATCGGTGTTGAACACTGATGTCATGCTGTCGATGATGCTGACGATGATGAGTCTATTCTTTTGGGGAATAGTAGAGCCAAACTTTCCGAAAATTCTAGGTTCTCATCGTGGATAAATCTCCCTATCCATCTAGTGGGTAGATTGTATGGAATCACAACAAAATAATCGTTCGGCATGGGATCTCTGATGAGCAGCTTATTTGGGAGACACTATATATTTTATAGACGTATATATGTACTAATAGTTGCATGAACTTGCCCCATATATATGTGTGTGTGATCACCAAGCTGTCTGAAACGCTCGACAATCCCTTCTCAATCTCCGTCCAGACCTTCTAACGGTCGCGGTCCTGGTCCGACACGAAGTAGTCGCCCGCTATCACCTGCCCCTCGAGGTTCCGGGGAGCAAAAGAGTGTGACGCGTGGACGACGCGCTCCCGAAACTCAACAACATAATGGTGATCTTCGTTCCTCTGCCAACCTCAACCATTTGCCTGATCCCCAGGACCGAAGATCTGGTCGGTCTCACAGTGCTCATACATCACCCATTAGAATTTCCTCAGGCAAGCAGCGATCCAGTGTTGACACTAATTGCGGTGAACCTGATGTGAGTAACTCGTCATTCCATTCACCGTTGTACATTACAACTTTGTCCAACCAGCGCTGTTCCGGTTCGTCAAACTTTTGGCGTTTTCTTCTGCTTGATTTAGTTCCCCATGATATACATCTTCAAGTGGCGAGTTTGTCGCCATTTTGGAGCTCTCCAAACTCCTGGTTTCATAAACATAGGTAAAAAACACTTTTTTTTACATTTATTCTCACCCTGGACCACTTGTCTGTTGACCGATTCGCTTAGTAAGCAATGGGCCTGCGGAGTCACACGTCTTATCCCTTTACGCCCAGATAGCTGGACAGCACCTTGTGACTTGTTTTTTTGGGAGGGGGGTCTCACCACATGTCCCGTGAATTCCCTCGTACTTCCTGATTGCTATGTTTCGTGTTCTATGAGCCGAACTTGATCCTTGTTGAAAAGCCTTGGACCACTGTACGGCTGTTTCGCTAACGTGTGAGTTTTACTAACCTTGAGGTAGATTAGATCCCGTAATGCTCCGGCCAGCAGATAAACCTTCCCTCTGGTCACTAGATAACTGGTCGGGTCGAGTGCTTTCATTTCCACAGCCTGTAAGGTGGTTACATTCTATGGTCGAATTTCTACCGTTCACCCAAGTTTCTACCACAATGGAGTATTTTTCATCAGGTGGATTAATCGCTTTTGCATGGAGTGCTTCACTCGGTCGGACAACTGTCGGCGTTCCTTTCACGTCACTCCCCGCTTGAGTTAAGATCGTCTTCATTTTTACTGTGTTTCCTTCGCTTACCCCTACGGATCCGAATAGTGGATATTTTGTTAGATTTCGTAAAGTGTGGTGGAAATTTCCTACTTGATTCTGCGTCCTCGTAAAAATGAACTGCTCACCCGTGCCTCCCTGTAGCCATACAGTTTTCATAAACGAAACTGCTCACTAAGTTGCTGAAAACTCTTCGACAGCCCACGACCGGTTTCGCCCTTCTTGGGGCTCATCAGGTAGACTGTCGAAGAGTTTTCAACGATCCTGTGAGCAGTTTCTTTTATGAAGATACACTGCGCTATCTCGAATATCGTACCAACTGAAACATGAGGTGGTCTTTGTGCAGCACATTCGGTTGAAGAATATCATAACCAAGATGAAAACCAAATTGATTTGCAAATGAGTGAATTTATCGAAGCCATGCAATTTTTTGTTTCTCACTGTGTTTCATTGCTGGAACCTTTGCGAGTGCACTTCTTCTCACAGTGCACCTGGTTAGCACCAGTTGAAAGAATTATGATGTGTCCTAGCTTGCCGATACGAATGCTCCCGTAACCATCATCGCCTTCTATCAGTCGATACACAGGGCCGATTCAGTTTATCAGAAAAATTTGTAGCTTGCAATCAGCATCAATAACTACTCATCGCTCTATTCTCCTGGTCACTACTATTGGGCAATGCTTCGCAAATCAATTTAACCTTTGATTACTTGAACTACTCTCCAGGTGTATCTCGTATATTTTAACTCTCCACGATCGAATTTTGTTGAATCAAGAACTCCCGAGTAAACAGCTGGTCACTCAATCGAACTTACCACTTGTCTATCGACTGACTGACTAACCTGAACCGTTTCCGTCAGAGATATCCATTTATTGTGGCATGAGGTCGATGGCTTTGTATTCAAGACTACCTTCACGCCTTCCTCTTGTCAGTTCACTGTGTTCTTCTATTTTCTAGTCAGCGGTTCGGATGTCATCTGAGCAACCTGGTTCGACTGCTAGCTCCGGAATAAATGGTAACCAGACCATATCTTTCTTGCGAACGCCGTCCACTGCGCATAAGGATTCATGTAATTTCTTGTACAGTCCTCCTCTATTTCATCGAACTCAACGCTCATCCTCGCAGCCAGACCTCAGCGTGGTAGAGCCCTACGCCCCGGACCTCACCTTGAACCCACCATCAGCTGCATTTCTTGCCAAGCGTCCGACGTCAGACGCCAGTCAGACTAACGATCAGTCGTTTTCCGTCATCCGAGTCTGGCGTTCTAACGAGACTGGTCGTGATCAGACGAGTAAGCTGGTTCTACTCCCACACCGTCACACCAACGCGTTGTTAGCAACTCGGTTAGCTGCTGAAGAATTTGGAGTGCTGGAAGAGGATATGGACTGTTATAGTCTTTATCACGTAAGCTATTCAGTGTCTATGATTTCATTTGTGAAACCCATCCCGTTTTTCCTAGATTCATATCATGACACCTATCTATTAGATGTCAGCAACCGAAATCGGCATCCCTAGTACACTTTCGTGGTACTAAATTCTTAAATTGACTCGTGATGGACTTGTATGGTTAGCCTGCTAGTTCCTTGTGCGGACCATGAAATCCTCTCTAATTACAAGAAAAGGGGATGAAGGTCTAGCTGGCACAAACGTGACATCTCGGCGACCTCTGATGAGATCCATCTCAGATTTTGCGGGCCACAAAACTTTCCCAATGCGTGAGTTCTTGTGTTAATTCACATTTTATTCCCTGAATAAGGTCTTGTTCAGTGATTGCGCCTCTCTTCTCTAGTATCGCTTTTTATCTCAATCCTTGCTGTTCATCCCATCACTCACTTTTGTTGCCGTTTGGATCAGGTTTCCGCCTGTTGGTCTTAGTCACGAAAACTGAGTAGTTTTGCCGGAGGCGACACATTGTTCCTGCCTCTTCAACTAGGCATTTCTCGGGTGTGAGGACGCGTTTCTCTTTCCGACTTAACTCTGACTAAAACCGTATGTGGCGCAGTTTCGTATACACCTAACCAGGTGAAGCTGCTGATCAACTAGACATCTGATGTAATCCGCCAACTTGATTTACAGACGTGGGGGAACCGATTTCTTCGTTAAACTGCTTATACTTGGTTACCTTTGTGAACTGTTATTCCGTCTATGATGAGCTTGAAAAGCAGTGTGGTGGCGGTTGGGCTATATGATGTTCGTCTGATTAGTCGTTTAGATAGTCCACCTATCACCGTGATTGTGTTCAGATCATGCAAACATCTAAGTCGAAATAGAGGACCCGACTACACTTTCCCAGTCTGTCTTGTGTATCCCTCCGCTCAATATTGATAGTAGAATCTTCCATTCGTACCTGTCAATAGTTCTCCATGTCCTGCTGTTTTTTGTGTATCTTTCTTACCCATCTTGGAAACACACTGGCACCTGTGTGCCCCCCCCCCGCCTCACGAACCGCATGGCGCGTAGCAACGAACACACTTCATTGTGTGTTCCCCATTGGTGCCTCGTAAATGACAGTCTATACTTGTTTGCGCCCTAGCGTACTTTAGGTTGAGATAAAGAAACCGTCCAGTTTCCCCCTATCCACCGTAGTGTTATACTAGTCCTGATTCGTTTTTATCACAGCCACAAGGGGATACGGCCAAACACCTTGTTTCCATTGCTGTCTACTTTAAAATTGACACTTTGTTGAATATGGATAGGTCGGGTGACGATGTCACTTCGTACAGTGACAAAATGTATACAAGCTAATTAATTGCCAGGCTTGGCGAGCAGACCAAATACCACATGAGCACCAGCTGAACCCCAAATCGAGCCTCAGCTTACCGGATTCATCTGCACTCTGTCAAAATTCAAATGGAGTAGCATCATTTGCTTAGTCCAAACTTGTTAAGTTTTGATCCTCCTTGTTGAGCAAGAATCTAGAGATTATCCGCGTTCATCCGCAGCTAAATAACTCCCCTTTGTACTCTCAGTTGACCGACTTGTGGGTATCACGGGTTTTCTGGACTGTAAGCCAATACCACTATAGGATATGTGACATTCTCCTCCCGCTGTACTGTCCAAATCTGTTGCGAAAAATGTGTGCGCCACATATTTATGTTCGGAAATCCGCAGAATGCGCGCGGTTGCTTGGTCTTTCAAATGAAGAAGTGAGATAACTCAGCAGTTAGGGCGGAAGATCCGTGGGTAGAATCTAAGCTCGGTATCCCAACTGCTGCTGTCTATGCTTTGGCAACCCGGCAATACTTTAGTCATCGTGCTTTCTTCGGGTGGCATGACAGTTGTACGCCAAAAGGGTGTTACAGCTAGACGATTGTTATTACTATTATCAGCTTACTTGCTAAGAATGGGCCATTCCAGCTACGTGGCCTGGTTAGTAGTTCGCCCCATCAGAGCAATTTTCGCACCATAGAACAAATAAATGCCTTGCTTCTTAGGGAAGGTTAAACTTCAAACCAGATACTTCATGGTTGCACTGCAAACCGGACAGCTTTATGCGTCGGAAGGAAGTTGTGACCTTCTGAATTATTATTATTATTTATCATTACTACTATGATTTCTGTTGTGGAGTTTGTGGGAGGACGACTGTTCAAACAGTATTACTACTATTATTATTAGTATTATGGAGATGTAGCGATCATTGCTGCTACAGCCAACGTCAACTGTCGAACGCAATCCACAAGACCACATAGGTGCGACCAAAATGAATACTACTCCCTACTCGAACCGGAACTCTGAACCGCCCTTCTTTTGCTATTCATCCTGGTTTGTCCTGTCAATGACTAGCTGCCTCTAAGTGCGACATGGTTGCTAGCAGTTCGCACTGTATGCTTTTGTTTAGCGAAGGATTTTCTCCCATCCCTCGTCCTACTCACTATCAGTTCGCAATTTACTCAATTTTCAACACATTGGAAATGACCTTGGCCTTCCGCACTGAATCTCAGCTGATAACACTCTGAGGTCATTTGGTCCTATCGTCCAACTAACCAACTAACTATTCTCAGCTGAGGACCGATAGTTTTCTTCTCCATAAACTAGATTGGTTTTGTTCCTATTCCCATCTATCTCGTTTGAACAGTCGTCCTCCTGTCCTGGCGTAATTATTCTAGTGAGTCCACACCAAATGGAAGTACTGGGCTCGATTTCCGCTCTTATTAGAGCTCATCAGCAGTGCATATCCAATGGCTGTGCCGAGGTTTGGACTCCTGACATCTGACATGCGAGGCGAGCGTGTTACCAGTGCTCCATCAACGCACGTTGGACGCATCTGAATCGCCACGTCTGAACAGGCGAACGTGTCACGCTTGAGCAATATGGTTCATCATCACGTTCTTGTTGTCAGTTTCTATCCAGATTGCCTGAGTGAATGTGTGGAGGTGTAGGCACCTCGGAATGATTGTGTTAGGCTAGCACTAAGTCCCTCCCCCATCCACCTTTACTCTTTTCTTTACAATAAGGCTTTCAAATAAGTCATGGTTGTACGGCAGTGAAGCATCGGTGTTGAACACTGATGTCATGCTGTCGATGATGATGATGATGAACCATATTGCTCAAGCGTGACACGTTCGCCTGTTCAGACGTGGCGATTCAGATGCGTCCAACGTGCGTTGATGGAGCACTGGTAACACGCTCGCCTCGCATGTCAGATGTCAGGAGTCCAAACCTCGGCACAGCCATTGGATATGCACTGCTGATGAGCTCTAATAAGAGCGGAAATCGAGCCCAGTACTTCCATTTGGTGTGGACTCACTAGAATAATTACGCCAGAACAGAAGGACGACCGTTCAAACTAGAGTGATGTGAATATGAACAAAATACATATCCTAAAAGACCCACAATAGATTGGTTTTGTTGGTCACCTGCCTGCATGATGTGTCATCATCATCGGCCATAATCGAGGTGTGTTGTACACTGGCTCCAGTCACCAGTTCACTGAGGACGAGGTAATTAGGGGAGGAAGCTGCATATCGGTGGGACTGTGCATCGTTTGGACCAGGTTTCGGATGCCACAGTTTTTTCGGACCTCGTCATCCAGACCCAGACAGCTCTGTTTTCTAGCGTGCATCCGCATTGTACATACCGATCGATTAATTTGTTTTTTAACCGTTTTCCTAGATAATCGACCTTTTTGCCCACATCCACCAGCAACCCATCTTACCTTGTTTACTTACGTCAAACACGGCGTCATACCACCTCGTCAGTTTTCTCTTCCTAAGAAGCTATCTCTGTCTGGCACGCGCGTCTCTTCGAAACTGACATCAAAACAGTCTGAAAACGTGGTACATCCCTGCCCATGACTGATTGACCAGCTAGTTTCTGCCTCTTGGTCGCCGAAGCAGCTTTCTATTTCGTTTCCTCCCATGATTTCCCATCACGAACTCGTCCTCAGGCTTCGTGAGAAAGGGTGTTTTTTGGTTCATCATTTGCACTTGTTTGTTCTTACCTCAATTCGGAACAAACCACAGATCTTTTGAGAGACAGAGACTTCATCATGACAACCGCGCAACTTCTAGAATGTACATCGCTACTACAGTTGCTTTGCAGTAGATTTATTAAACCCCACCGTCCAACAGCTAGGTTGCCCTGGCTTATCGATCGAGCGTGAGTGATGTCAAAACGCGCAGTTCTTTATGTCACATTGGCACCCAAGCTACTAGACGTGCGCTTAGTCCACGGTCAAAACCCTCAAGTTGAGATCTACGGATAGGAATTTCTAGTTAAGCTAAGGTATCCACTCCTAGAGACCAGTTTCACGTCAGGACGATCTTAGATTCCAATCGGAGCTTCCTAGGATTATTACCAGTGTGTCTTGGAATTTTGTTGGAAAAAACTGATTACCCCACTCAGACTAATACTCTTGTTGCATAGACTGTGCTCAGTTTGTCTTAGTCTACTAAACATTTTCTCTAGAACCGCTGTTTGTATAATCCCACTCCTCTGTCACTGGCACTTTGAGTACCACAAAACTGTGTCTTACACAGGTCTTTTCACTCAGCTAAATGGAGGGTTGAGACGGTCCATAGAGGATATGATCATAACTTAGCACCGAGACAACAAAATGACGAACTTTCGGTTGTCTTCCTGCTGTACGAATACCTCAGGACGTGACATTTGAGCCACGCTGACAGACGGTCCAATAACAAAACACTGTTTATCAATATACCATTATCACCGCAGTTATATCATCCTATCTCAAATTTCCAGTTCCAGCCAGCACAGCCTTATCTCCAGATTTTATTTTTCGTTGCTAAGCCGAACTGTTGATGTTTCCACCTCATCGTTTGTCGTAGCGATTATCACTACACCATCCCTGTTCTCCTCATGTTCTGATATGCATTAAACCTTTGCGAGCTATTCGAGTATCCGAATCGAGTTCATAATACAGTGATTCAGCTGATGTCCGGCCCAACTGTACTTTTGATCGGCTCACACTTGGTGTTGACCTAAATGTATGGTTAGATTAAACAAAAGATCGGTTTGGAGAAGATGTGAATCCGTGTGATCGGAATGTTTAAAGTTGAGCCACGTGACTACCTGTTGATGCCGATCAACTTGCTTCCCGTGCTACTTCCTATTACAGTGCGAACGGAATTATTTAGAGATCCTTGATCTGTGGTGTGTTCTCCTAATCTGTTTTGCAAACTGGTCGATATTTACCTTTCCAGGTTACCGTGGATCCCGGACCAATCGTGAAGCAAAGCAGACTGGCCAATACGGTGGACGATTTGGCTGGCCGCATGACACTGAACGCTCGCTACTATTTGAGACACAATCGAAGCCATGATACGTTAATTGCGGATGATGTGGCCAAAACGATCTTAGCTGAAAGTCGTGTGACTTTCTTGCAGGTCAGCTATTTTTTTGAAATTTCAAACACTACCCCCTCTGTGCAACATTGACTACTTCTCATTTAAAATTGTCATCCTCAAAGACTTGGTACCGAGACGCTCTTTACTTCACTGAGTTGGAAGTCGGTTCTAACTATTTTACCCTGTTCCTCTATTCTCTCTGATAACCAGCGATGTTCAGTCAGCCACAGTGCTACACCAACCAACGCATGAAATGCATAAATCTCCGACGAAGCTTTCTCTTTGCCTACTCAGTCTAACTAATACCGGTTTATTGACGACCCTAGTTCCCTCCTTTTTGTGCATTGTGCTTTGAACTGAAACGTTCGTCATCGTGTAGTCAGACCATTGGCTTATCCTTATGGAAAGTGAGGTGAGAAACTGTAGTAACGGTATTTTCCTCAGCTTAGTTCTCGGTCTGAGCCTCCCAAGCTAACGTTCACGTCAAAACAACCACCAAAGGTGCACAAGGTCTATTAACACCCAAAACGAAATCAGGAACAGTTGTACAGCGCTTTGTATATATAGCGTAAGCGGTCATAACTGTCTGGAATTTCTGACGCGTTCTGGATGCGACATTGGCAACCGGCATTTGGCCAATACTGGGTCATGATTGGCTGTTGGGTCCAGATTATTGACCAATCAGATCTCGTCTTGATGCCGGACCGGCAAGCGTCCCGAATTCTGGGCCAACCTCGAGCGGGCCAGGCTTCTCGGCCGTAGCAGCGCCTAAAGACGTGCGGTATAGGGGGATCCGCGTGGATTCCTGCCTAACAGAAACACTTCCACGAAAAGTGTTCAGCGTATCTGATGACCACCGCCGAACGTAGTTTATGCCCAAATGTTTTACTCTGTCTTTCCTTCACAGCTTACCCCTGAAGACCTAGCCATACGCGTAACGTTGGACGATTACGAAATATTTCGAGCCGTACAATCTACAGAATATATTGATGAAGTGTTTGGGCTTTCTCCAACGCCTAATTGCCTGACTCTGTCAGACGCTGCGGTATCCCACACCACTCCGATGGGCTACGCCACAGGGCACGGTAATCTCGATCGTTTCACCGAATTAGTCAACCGTGAGGCCTATTGGGCTCCGACAGAAATTTGCATGGAATCGAATTTGAACCGTCGAGTTGATCTGATCAAACGATTTATCAAGGTAAGTTGGCGTGCGTTGTAAATCAGCCGGCTTCTGCATCAGACACAACCCCCGTAGTCTGCGTCTCGGTGACATGGTTGCTTACTCGTTCCTCTGTGCGTTGTGTGTGTGTGTGTGGAACTTGTTGACGGCGTCCCCCGCACGCTAGTTAATTAGTCAAAACACAAGTGTTGATATCCAGTTCCAAGTGTTTTGCTAAGGTTGGTACACCACAGCCTGTGTGTGTGGAACTTGTTGACGGCGTCCCTCGCGCGCTGGTTAATTAGTCAAAACACAAGTGCTGATATCCAGTTCCTAGTGTTTTGCTAAGGTTGGAACACCACAGCTTTCCCACGTTACTTCATCTCCTTTCGTACAGTTTTAACCCTAAAACTTGGACTTCGTTCTCTTCCCCCACCACCCGTGCGTTATCGTGGTGGAGACCTTGGTCTGAAGCCGCAGTACCGGGTGCACTGACCACGATAGATCTAAAGCGCGTCGACTTTTTTCTGTTGGCTTATCTGATTGAGTGCACGTGTGCCTGTGCGCTGCATGATTCTGTCCAGTGTGTTTGGTGCTCGCTCATTTTTCGCAGATAGCCAGCCAGTCTTCTGTTTCTTTCTAAGTTGGTTTTCAAACATCTTTGAAATGGAAGTTGAACAAAAAACCCTTGAATGCAAACGGAGAACTACTTTTTTTTCGAAAGTTTTGCTACTTATATTGGATTTGTTACTCGATTACTTATTTTTTTACTTCGTTCCTCGAAAGGTCGCCCTCTGTAGCTTCACTGTACTATGCCTCCAAATTACCGGTGGTTGATCAGATGGCAGTTGATCTGTTCGCGAAGCTTGGCAACTGACTTGCAAACATTTCGTCCCCAGTCGGGGAGACATCGTCAGTGTGCAATAAACACACCCGAGCTACCCATATTTTGACAACTGACTCCAAATTCCCCTACAAATAGAAGTGCGACGGGTCTTCGGCTCATTCTTCACTGATATTTTGGTTAGGAAACATTTGACCACACCCACTTCACAGTTGAATATTGTCTCAGGCAAGCAAATGAAAGTATCGTCTAAAGGCACGTCAATTTCATCCATAATCGGTCGTCCCCTGTAACGTGGTGTATAACACATATTCCAATGGACAGGTTGTATGTGTTTGTCCAACGAAGACCAATCCCGGTGTCGCCAGCAAAACGGGACCTAGAAGTCCTATTCACCGCTGCAGACCTCGTCTAACCGAATGTGCACTTGAAAGCACAAAAATGGAGCTGTTTAAAGCCACCATGTAGCATTACAATACATGTGATATTGATGGTTGTATGAGGGATTCTTCATTATAGATTGGCTTTGCTCCTGACATGAAGAAATCTCCACTGCACGATTGGCTGACATTTCCTTGACTCCGACAGATTCTCAGGACAGGCTCTGGTGTCCCACCTGTCACTCTTTGGATATATGGTGATCCAGATGCAACGATTCGCAATGTCTATGATGTAGTGAGGGTTGCACTCACTCCCAAGGTTGAAAGTGCCTTCATGGACTGGCTGCCGGTAAATAGTAGTGGTCTTCGTGCTGTACGATGTGTCTGATTCAAGACCAGTTCAGGTCGATGTATTGTTCATTTGTTGTGTGCATCCCGACAGGCTGTGGGTCTGAACCCGAGAGATCTGTTAGTAAGAAGTGCGATATTGTCATCCTGATGGGTGATATGAATGCCTCAGTTGGACCCGAAGAAGCACAGTTGGGTGATGTAGAAGTCCTATTCACCGCTGCAGACCTCGTCTAACCGAATGTGCACTTGAAAGCACAAAAATGGAGCTGTTTAAAGCCACCATGTAGCATTACAATACATGTGATATTGATGGTTGTATGAGGGATTCTTCATTATAGATTGGCTTTGCTCCTGACATGAAGAAATCTCCACTGCACGATTGGCTGACATTTCCTTGACTCCGACAGATTCTCAGGACAGGCTCTGGTGTCCCACCTGTCACTCTTTGGATATATGGTGATCCAGATGCAACGATTCGCAATGTCTATGATGTAGTGAGGGTTGCACTCACTCCCAAGGTTGAAAGTGCCTTCCTGGACTGGCTGCCGGTAAATAGTAGTGGTCTTCGTGCTGTGCGATGTGTCTGATTCAAGACCAGTTCAGGTCGATGTATTAGATGGTACTCATTCGTTGTGTACATCCCGACAGGCTGTGGGTCTGAACTCGAGAGATCTGCTAACAAGAAGTACGATATTGTCATCCTGGCGGGTGATATGAACGCCTAAATTGGACCGGAAGAAGCACAGTTGGGTGATAGATTCGGAGTCGGTGCTCAGCGTACGGATGTTGGGAAGCAACTTTTTCAGTTGTACGATGAACGTAGTCTGTTCCTGACCGGTGTGAAATTTTAGCACAGACACACACAGTGTTGCTTGAAGGTGAACCACTCATGATCTCAATCAACTGCAAAAGTGTGGGACCGATTGAAAAGTCGTTCCAGAAGGGTTTGGTAAACAATCGGTAATTTTTAACTGGGTAACATTTCACTTTTGACACAAAAGCTTCATTAGGCTAAGTGAGAAGGTCACCAAGTTGGTCGGGTTTTAACGCAGATGGAGAACCAATCAATAGACCCTATCGGACTAGCACCTTATTTCATGTTGAATGTCAGTTAAAGGGTTTTCACTGTTATGGTGGTTGCCTAAATCGGATTCGGGGAATTCCAAATTATTTTTATCGGGTTCGATTTCTCAATCTTCCACTTCAGGGTGCTTCAATGGATGGTTCACCCTTGGGTGCCACTGGTATATTTCGCTGGTTTATGTGCTTGTAATTGCTACTGAAATTCCTCCAATTCGTCAACTGTAAGATTTAGGCAGCCGAATTAATCTACAAGACCCTTTAACTGGCACTCATCGCTGGTGTGGTGTGCTAATCTGAAGAGGTCTCATTGATTGATTCACCGTCCGCATCAAAACCTGGCCAACTTGGTGACCTGTCCACATGACCTGATGAAGTTTTTGTGTCAAAAGCGAAACTTTGTTCGATTGTTTACCAAGCCCTTCTGAATTTCTCATAATCTCGGCTCGATCATGTGGCTATTGGTCCCGATGGACAGCGCCAATTAAAAATCACCGTTCCCTGTGGGGTATGCAACTTGATTTTGACCACACCATTGTGCGGGTTCGATTGTCAGTTACTTTTTTCCAAGGATTACGCATACCGAAGCAGAGTCATTTCTTTCAATCTTCAGAAAGGGCCCAAGAACGTCATACAAACATCGTGGTGGCATAAGCCTGGTAGCCGTGGCATCCAGAGTGCTCTCTGGTGTTATTTTGTGCAGGTTGATTAAGAGCCGTGAGAGACAAATTCGGGTGGATGAAATGAGGTTTCACTCCGACTGAGGTTACATTGACCATATCCTTACTTTGAGACTGGCTCTCAAACAGCCCCGCTCTTGCACTTACAACTGAAAACTCCTTTCGACTTCGTCGATCGTCAGAAACTATGGCCCTGCCTGACGATCAAAGGTATTCTTACTCTGACCATATCCTTACTTTGAGACTGGCTCTCAAACAGCCCCGCTCTTGCACTTACAACTGAAAACTCCTTTCGACTTCGTCGATCGTCAGAAACTATGGCCCTGCCTGACGATCAAAGGTATTCCTTCTTACTCTTATCCCTTGTAAGGGTGTGCGCTGGTATACGGCGAGCTGCTACCGGAGTGTAAGACAGAGCTGTTCTCTCTCATCTTGTTTTTGTCGTCGTTCCCTCAAAATTGCTTGCTTTTTTTCGGAAAACTTGGGGGTCAAAATGCTCTCTGGGTGATCGGCTACATACATGGGGTACGCAGACAATGTCGGTCTCCTTGGTTCAGATCCTTCGGGGAAGCAAATCATTTTAACTACGCCTCCGTAGTGTAAAGTGCTGCTACAAGACCGTATGGGGTAAACCCAAATCACATGCACGCAGATGGGCCAGTCAGTGTGCCAGATAAATTTGTTTACCTGGATTCCCGTGGACTGGTTGAAGGCGAGTTCGAATACTGGGCAGTTTTTTTTCGAACATCGGCAACTTTGTTGGTGGCGTGATTTTGGTTTGACCCCAAGGGCCGCATTTCGATCCCTACTGCCTTATGGATCAGAAACGTGGCCCCTACTGTCAGAGGATCTACAGAAAAATTTCGATGATGTCCGGAAAGCCGAGTCCGATGAGAACATCGGATTAGTAGTGCCGGACGGAAAAAGAAGAAGAATGAACTTGCACATCTGTTTCGTATGCCAGTGGACCAATTACCTCACAGCTTTTATTGGAAGACGCCCTGCTGACTGGAGACGACCGAGAGGGGAATTCTATAACCTGGCAACAAATTTTCAAAGCACCAATCAGTAAATTAAGTCGGGTTGACAGATGCCGCCTCCCTGGATGCAGCCCCTGGGATTCAACTCATCCACAGTTAATGACACTGGTACACATGGTAGTCAGTGGCACTCGCGCATCAAGGCTAGCGTCTCCAATGCGTGGCTGTCGAATTTCCCCTTTCTTCGGACAACTGGAACGATACCTCATCAACTGACTGATCATGCCATCGTCTGCATTGTCTGACTGTATCTCCACCGTTTCCCCACTTTTCGGTGGCTGAAACTGCAGTCGCAGTAATTAGTGTACCCTTGGTACATGATTTATAGCTAAACCTGACGTCGATTTTTTGTAACACGTTCAGCACTTCATCGGTCTCCATGAAGAACTCAATATCCTCTTTCTGAACAAATTCAGTGGTGATCAGATGACTAAAACCAGGCTTTTCTATTCCATAGAGATAGCTTTGGCACTAGCCCAACCTTGATAAACTTGAATAGGTTGACCAGACTGCTTCGCTCCTTTCCGTGCCTTAAACCTGCGACCTCTAATGGTATCCTTTTATTCAGATTGTCGTGCTTTTGTGTTCTCCTCTTGTCTTCCCCGCATTTCGATAACCCGACCCAATCGTTTCCTTCATCTGGCCCAAAGTCCGATTTCTCGGAGAAGTCCTCATGGTTTTCAGGGTGTCCAACGTTTGCACAATTACACTGGACAGTCGAAGTGGAGGTCTCACAATTACACGAACTCTAAAAATCCTGTCCCAAAGCAGCTTATCCTTCATGTTGCGGAAACCAGTGTTGTTAAATCTAATGACGCGTACTTCAAGGATAGACGGACGAAACATTTGAGTTTGCGGAAATAGAAGTTGCTTTTAAAACGCTGGAAAGAGAGGACGGACAAGCGCACCGTTATTCCGTTATAGCCTGGTTACCCCTAAACCGGTGGCCTAATCTACCTGTTGTGTGGGCAGTATTCCTTCCGGTAACCCCTGGCCAATGAATTCGAATATCCGTGGAAAAATTTGACCTGAATAATCTTACTTATACAGAGCATGATTTCTGTACGCTTGCATTTTGAAAAATTCTGTTCTTACCACATACGCTTAGAGGTCAACCATCCAGAATGCTTCATGTGATCAGACTCAGTACCTGTTTTCCTGATAAGACATCTTGGCTTTTTGTGCGTTTTCTGGATAGAATTTCGAAAATGGATTGTTTCCAACTTCAGGTTCATCTTCTGACATGCGCCCCTCTAGACACTATGCCTTAACACTTGAAAATTACTGTGACCTCGTCTCCATAGATCACCGATAAAGTTCCGCAACTTTTCAACTTGACATAGCTAACGTACTCAGTTACTCTGTTTACTGTGGTGAAAAATATTCCAATGTGACATCCTTTCACATGAGAACTGCCGGATCTGTTAAGCCAAGCACCCATCGAGCTGCCCGTAATTGGCTCTCAAATGAGATGTCTGCGTTGTAGCCCACCCGTTATTCGTGCATCGTGTATTGTCGCATGTCAGACATTTCACCCAAGACTAACCAAGATTACAGCTCTTTGCTAGAGCACCACATGACCTGTTATCCTTGTACAACACTCGAAGTCATTATTCCAGATCTTTTGTAGGGCATCTGTAAGACAACTGTCAAACTATCGATTCTTAGCTTTTTTAGGGCATCTGTAAGACAACTGTCAAACTATCGATTCGTTAGCTTTTTTTCTCTCATCACTGATGTTTCTCCATCCCTGATCCCGAACTCCTTACCCCTGTCCCTTTCCCGTCTCAGAACAGTTGAGTGATTCTGGGTCATCTGTCTCCAATTTGATACATTCATAATTTCACCCCTCACCTTAACCCGCTGTCACTCAGTTTTCTTTTTTCGTAACTCACAGCTTGCAAAGCTCTGTCGAGACCTGCGAAACTTCAATACGATGTTCTGTATCTTGGTCGGGCTACATCAGACACCGGTGGAGCGGTTAAAACAGACTTGGGAACGGTTACCAAACAAGTACTTCAAGATGTATCGGGATCTGAGTGTGAGTCAGTTGTAGCCCCTATCATGGATTTTTTTACCAGATCTAATTTCCATGTATCATATAGCAGTAGGATCCATATTCACTTTATATTCTATCAATTGCCTGCACCCTGGTTATTCGACCTTGGATTCATGATTTCTGTGTGTGTATGGCGAAGCTGTCCCATCGAAGTTGGACAAATGCGTTGTGTGCTTCGTAACCGACTTTGTGTCTCTCATTTAGGACCTGGTAAGTGAGATTATCGTATGAGTTTGTTGTAGATTGCGAGTTCAACTACCTCTCACCTTGCTTATTTTCGTCTCTCAATTGCATCATCTGATGATGCCCTTTCTCCAGAAGATGCGTTCAAACTGGCTACTCTCAGTGAGTGGAGAAACATTGTCATGGTATCACTGATATCACCGTGTCCATTCAGAGCCTCCGTTAAGCTTCTTTTTCGCGAACGGCTTTCAGATACAGTGGAAACCAGGCAATAGCAAACCAGAGAATGAATTCGTTCTGTTTCCTCTCCCTTGACTAACTTCACTTGATGAAAGAAATTTAATCAGACTGAGATTTTGGTGGCATCTTTTAAACGCCCGTATTGGTTTCCTGTTTCTAGAGTGCACTCGGTTGATGTGTTTCACTACTCCCCATTCGTTGGGCTAATCGTGTTAGGTTTATTCAACCAGTAAGCTCTTTTCGGCCTTTGCGTTGCTTCGCACCATCACGATCGGCTGGCAAATACGATTTTTCTTCCCTCTGATAGTCATTCACACTGAATACTTTGTGCCACGGTTGTCTCACCTTTCCCTAATTCAGATGTGCGCACTGTGGCGATTATTGAGGAATCTCTATGAGTTGAGAAAATTGTCGAGTGGTTCGAGGTAGAATGTAGAAATACGGTGGTTTTCGCCTGATTGCACGCCTCTCTCACAGCTGGTTGATCAGAAAACAGCGGACAGTCTTCGGTGATTTGAGGATCTTCTTGCCGATTTTTCCGGTCAATCATATCCGACTTTGTCCAAGTCCAGGCAGTTGTAATGTATTTTTGGTTTTGATAGTCTAGTCAATTATGATACAATAACCGAGTGACATCGTCTGCGTGTCAATCTAACCAAGTGGTTTTTGCGACCGTCCGTTTCAATTCAGTCCAATGTATCGGTCATAAACCATGTGCCATGGGTACATTGGTTCCAGTTGCTGCAATTTCCCTGACCGGAAAGTAGGAGGTCGTGGGAGATACGGCCAATCATAGGAGACGATGGCATGTTCACTTGGTTCAGGAACTGGGTGGCTACGCACTGAAGCTTTGGTGCACGAGCGCCACTGACTATGCTGTTGGGCCATTTCCACCAGTGGCATTAACCTTGGATGAGTTGAATCCAGGGATTCGCATCCAAAGGGGCGGCACTTGTCCACCTGACTAAGTTTACTGGTTGGTGTTTTAATAATTTGTTACCAGGTCATACGCTGTCCACTTCTTGGTCGCCTCCACTCAGTACAGGACTAGGTGAGAAGGACTCTGCGGAGCCATTCGTTTACGTCATCATCATTATCATTACTCGGTATTCATTGACAACAATACCCTCGTAACACAGTGATTGTTCGCATCTCTCTGGCACACCGTTCGGGATAGATTGATTAGTTGGGTTCGAGTTCAAAGCAGAATGTGTCCAACATGGTAATGTTGGTTCACTATCCCAGGTATTACAATGCCCGAGAAGTCCAAAAAAGCTGGGCGGTTATAATGCTATTTCGTGCACTATATGCAATGCGGAGAGAATAGTTAGGTGCAATCGTGTGAATTTTGGACCTGCTTAGTCCCAGTTGAGATGAAGCGCGTAGGGGACTGATTTTCCATGACCGACCACTTATCAGATATATATATATATATATATATATATATATATATATA
>NW_008751704.1:1085356-1089767 GCF_000715545.1 Opisthorchis viverrini | reverse complement strand
AGCTCAGCTCAGAGCTCAGTAGTCGTAAAAATTAGGGAACAAGTATCTGATTGTGCTTGAGCGATCATATTCTGAATAAACTCAATGATATCACTAAACTACGTCAATCTAGTCCACCCCTAGTTTGTTTACCTTACTGACGTGCTGTTTTTGTTCATGGCTTCAGTTATTTGCCGATACTAATTCGGTAAGATAAGAAAGCACATTAGTTTCTCACTACATAGTTGCGCTCCACCCCACTTCCCTATTGTTCTTACCTAAGTATGCCAAATCGAATTTCTTTCGGAAATCTATTTACGCATTCCAGTGTCGTAAAACTGTCGCAAGAAATTGCTGGATTCCTAGTGTATGATACCCATAAACATATACCTTTGCGTAATATGTTTTTGGATTCGGAAACAAATCATGAGTTTTTAATGCCATTTCCTCGTTCTATTATTAACAGTACAATGCAAAAAAGCTAGACTTTCCTCTCTATTAGTGCTCCAAATAGTTAGGACTTGTGCTTCTGGATTGGAGTCCACCTGTAGCCTATCCGGTAAAGCATTTTCGTGCTTCCTTTAACTTTGGCAGCTTCACATCGAGAGACTGCCACATCCAAGTGATATTTTCCTTTGAACAGCCAAATCTACCTAAAATATAACGTTAAACTCAGTCTGCTTTGAGGCTGCTACGATTTCCTGTCTCCAGCTTGCAAAGTCCCCTTGCTTTCTTGGGAACCATTACCATGCCCATTCGCTCACTTCATTTAAAGTGCAGAGATGTTCCTTTTGTTTCTTTTATTATCAACTCTATTCGTGTAAACGGACTAATTACTTTCTTCAGATTGACGAACAATCTGTTCACTTCAGTGTGTCATATGCCCCAGTTGTGGTAATTCCCGCCGACGGTATGGCTATTCCGGTCGAGCACTAAAGGCGATCTAAATGATTGCCTTGTTTATTCTAAGCAAAATTTGAATACACAGGGTTGGCGTTGAGTTGTGATTTCCTGATGAAGTCGAAAACCTGAATACGCTTTAGCTTGTCCACTCGCAGAGGCAAAATCTCACAACCATACAGTGACGCAGCCTGTACTGTAGCCTGGTACACGGGGCCCGTTGGAGGACTTGACTCCTGGACACTTGTTTCTGATAGCAAATTTAATTACAGAAGACGTCTAGCCTACGAACAGGGGCAGCTTATTATCCTGCTTACTTCAGAGTGCGAAAGTGAATAATAATAGAGGAAACTACTCGCAAGGTTGCTGAAAACACTTCGACAGCCCACGACCGGTTTTGCCGTTCTTGGGGCTCGTCAGGTAGGCGCATTGCCCGAGTTTCCGTCAACCTATGTTCCGCTTGAACAGATTTCGACAATTATACTTATTTGTATATCAATTTGGTTTTTGCGGGAGACTCAAATATACACCATGAAGGAGAGATTCATTTGAGTCTTTCGTTAAGAATACAGTAATATACAGATGAGTCTATTTGTTGAAATAATAACAGTCGTTCAGTTGTAACACACTTTCGGTGCCCAACTGCCATGCCCTCCGGACGAAACACGAGGGTTGAGTTGCTGCGATGTTAACAAAGCTAGACAGAAGCAGTCGAGATGCAGAGGTTGGGTTCGAACTGCATGCGGTCAGTAAGTTCTCGTTTTAACCACAGAGTCAGGTAGGCTGGGTCTGGTCTGAAAACTAAATTCGACGCGTTTGAGGCTGTCATTGAACAAATTTGTCAGTCTTGTTATGGGTACCTAGAGTACGAGTATTCGCAATGGAGTGAGGTTATACTGTGTGAAAGTGACACTGCCGTCACACTACGGTGAGGACGGGTGGGCCCCGGGGGAGCGTCACTGACCCTGGAGCGATACGTGATATCTTGGACGTGTTTGATAAGCTGTTCGCCTATGGAACTGTGTCACTAGTGATGGATACGGCCAAAGTCAGAACTTAACGGACCAATTATGACTTTCGGAGAACAAGTTTGTTTCGGTGCCTGTTCCACGCTATCAGCCATATTCCCTCGTGCATCGTAATCGTTCGGTCTTTGAACCCCAGCACACGATGGAAGCTCGGTTCTGTGACTATCGACTGTTCAAGACAATTATGGAGATTGTCCGGACGATTCCTGCCGAGAAGAATAAGTATCACTTCGAAAACATACAACGACAAATCGAAAAGTTTTACGCCTCCAGTCAGCATTTCGTGGTTTTTTCAATTACGGAACTTTCTTATATACCTCATTACTTGAACGGGAGTATCTTTTTGTTGAACATTAGTGTTCACACACGTACATTCGTTTCTTACCTTGTGTTGATGAAACCTGTACAGTGTCCTTCTCGATTCTTGTCAGTTAGAGATAGCAGGCTGCAGTGAACGTCAAGTGAACTGACTGTTTCTGTAGTGAAGAGTATGGTGATTAGCGAAATGCGCTCATTTGCATACCTATTTGGTTTCCATTCACCTGGAACCCAGTTGAATCTCTCTTTTATGCTGTTCCTAAACAGACGAGTCTCCCATCAAAACCAAATTGGTATGCAAACGAGTGTATTTCGCTAATTTCGTACAATTCGGGTTCAAGTAGAACATAAGGTTGACGGAGACTCGAGGACTGTGCCCACTTGCTGAACTCCAAGAGGGAGATAACCGGCCGTAGGTTGTTGAAGAATTTTCAGCAACCTTATGAGTAGTCTATATGTGTGGCGACATCTCGAATATCGTACCAACTGAAACAGGAGGCGGTCTTGTGCAACTCATTCAGTTACTTGAAAACATCATAAACGAGAGATTCAGCTGGGTTCAAGGCGCGTCTCCCTTCAAAACCGAATTGGTATGCAAATGAGTGTATTTCTCTTGCAGAACTGTGTTTCCCATCTTCAGACAAGCCAGACTATTTTTTTTCCTACTTTTCGAGTCGCCTGTCGGACGCATATTTTGCTCGATCCAAGTCTCGCTCGATTAGGACGAATCTTCCTGTCATTAACAGCAACATCCGGCTTGAGATCCCGTCAGTTAGTTGCTGGTCCAAATTGCTGGTGCACACGCGATGATTTTGCTCATTCGTTTGCCTGTTTACTCTCCCTCTCTCTCTCTCTCTCTCTATCATCCCCGGCTGTGCATAAGGAACATCGTGAATGCACATGAGCCTCTCACAAATTGATCTCCAGTCGTAGTGGACATAAACTGCGTACCGTTCACCACCACCACCACCACCACTCTCATCCCGATTAATCTTCCATTCGGTGAAATGAACAGTGCACAAGGACGGAAGCAGGTTTGATTGGTCGCTTTGGTTTTGATCTGTTGATTCCGTGAAAGCGCATTAGGTCGCTAGATTCACTTGATTGGATGTTCGTCCAGGCGATGGATACAAATCGATTCCTGGCTGGGATTTACCAGCTCGCGCTTAACGGTGTTTGTATCTGAACCATACGGGTCAAGTGTTCACCCTTCTCTGTTCTTTTAGGAGCATACCGTTCCGACAGGAAAAACAGGTAGAAGTAGAAAGGTTCCTAGCTAAAAGGAATTCGCCAGACCACATTAGGAGGAATCAACGGTACCGAACTCTTCCTTTCGGCCTATTTGAATTAGAAGGGTTCCAGGATGCAATGGACAGTTCCCACTTATTTGCGAAAAAACTAGGCTCGGATATGTACTACTGTTTTAACTAACAGTACTACCTTAATCCATATGGTCTGTGACAGCTGCCCTCCACACACAATTCGATTGAAATCAGTAAATTTGGAATCCCGTTAGAACTGGTGAGCATAAGCACGAACTTTGCCGTCGAAAGGATCGAAATGTGAATAGTCGATAGTAGCAGCCGAAGTTAATTCACTGGGTCCTCAAACTTCTTTCACCCACTTTCTCTTCTAAATTAAAACCGCTTTGTGATATGTCGAGAGTATGTCATAAATTTGCTCAAATCCTGTCGATTGCGGATTTATTCCAGTCCTGATGAGACCCTTCCACCTGCTCAGGTTCTGTATCGATGAGTTAAGTGACATCAGTGATGTTGCGAAATATAGGTAGCTCTGGTGCACTACTTGTTTGTTCGATTGCAATCGAGGTGACATTGTCATTGTGGGGTTGGGTGGGTCCAGAGGTCAATAACACGTCTTTTTTCCAGTTTTCCCATTTCTAAATGCTGCATTAACTCCATCCCCAAGGTGACCGGAAAGTATTTTTCCTTGTCTTCCTATTCAACCTTGTTGAAAACTGCGCAGAAGGTAGTACCGTCTGGTATCTTTCCTCTTCCAATTTACCTATTAGATAAATTGTAGAGTACTTAGCGAATATACACTTATCTGCAAACTAATCTGGTTCTTTCGAGAGACTCACCTGGAACCCAGCTGAATCTCTCGTTTATGATGTTCTCAGGCAACTGAATGTGCTGCACCAGGCCGCCTCATGTTTCAGTCGCTAC
>NW_008751704.1:1070459-1084656 GCF_000715545.1 Opisthorchis viverrini | reverse complement strand
TTTCCGTCAACCTTATGTTCTACTTGAAACCAAATTGCACGAAATTAGCGAATATACACCCATCTGCAAACTAATTTGGTTCTGGTAGAGTACTTGTTGTTGTTCGCTTCATTGCTTTTTTCAATAAAGCTAAATAAAACTGAGCATTTTTTTCTTTGCACCTCTTCGGTATTTCTTCACTCTACTGAGTCTTCTGCTTCCTCATTTGGGTGTTTGGTTATTTATCGGTGCACAATAGTGCATGAAAGTTGAACAGCAGTACTCTCTGTCTGTTCCCAGTAATATTAGTGTTTTTCAAGATACAGTTTTAACTCCTGTTCTTTGTACGCGTTGTGCAGATGCCATCGGGACCGTCCACCTAGCTGGACGTTTTGAAATATTCTGATTACTGTTTTTGTTTCGCTATTCCCGTGCCAACCGATACTGATCATCTTGAGACTTTCATATCTGGTCTACTATACTCGCAAATAAAATTACAGCTCAATTCCTCCAAGTTGGGGCCTTATTCCCATTCCCACACTTAACTATCGCCTTCTCTTCTGCTTGTTCATAATTCTGCTCAACCACTCAGTGACGCGTCTTTTCCTCTCCCTCAGATCTCGAAGCAACCTGGTCTTGTGACCGTTCTAGGAATAACTTGAGACACTTGCGTGCCCGCACATCCTCTCCAAGAATCCACTTATTTCGTTTGTAGCTCGTTTCCTCACTAACCCCCAAAACCGTCAGGACAGAATTCCAGACTTAACTGCATTTTTGTATTCTATGTTTCGCTTTTTATTGTTAAACGCTCTTGTGATGTGAATATGCCGGTATTCTGTCACTCAGACAGGACTTTGTGCGATGTATTTGTCTATCAAACCATCTGTTAGAAGAGAGGGAGTCTAGCCTAATGTTGTCCCTTGCAATTTGAGTTCAAGCTCAGCCGTTCAGAAATAGTAAAAATAGGACTCTGAACTTGAAGTTACATTGGTCTAGTAACCGTTTGAAGAGCTCAGAAGCCAATGACACATCTTGAACTTCCATCGTTCAAAGCCACCATGGGATTGTTCTACAGATCACGTGGGATTAAAATCAATCAAAATTGTAAACTCTACAGGGCCTCCTTGGGAAGATTACTGTAATGTGAATAATAAAATCGATTTTTCGCTACGCTGGAAAACGGAGTCAATCAGTACTTCCCCGAAATCAGTAGCCAGTATTTGAAAAATCCGTCTATATTGATGGTCCCTGTTTCTGAATGATACTGAAATGAAATCACGGACATTTTAATGGACCCACCAACATGCTAAGTATTTAACAAGAACTCGTTTACTTTCGTTTGTAAAATGCACTACTTACAAGGCTGTTGTAATTCCTTCCACAACTGGTTTCGCCCTTGGGACTCATCGGGTAGTCGCAGTTCCCTAGTTTCCGGCAATCTATGTGAACACTAGATTTTGTGCAAGTAACGAATTACACTCGTTTGCAAATCAACTTGGTGTTAACGAGAGACTGTGGGCGAGATGGCTCAGTGGTTAGAGTGCGAATTTGCTGACCGGCAGATCCGTGGTTCGAACCCGATCTCCGCCTCTCGACTTCCCCTGTCTGGGCTTAGGCAACCTGGCAGTATCCCAGCCCTCGTGCAACCTTCGGGTGGCATGACAGCTAGGAACCGAAAGGGTGTTAATACTAAATTAATTCGTAAAGGCATGTTTCGCCAAAAGCTCGTTTACCCTTACTGAGTTAGGTGGAGGAAAGCCTAGTCCGTGTGGAGCTGTTTATCTAAGTTTGATGTCTCAGCTTACAGCTACGCGGTAGTCTTTGTTTTGCCCTTTCCAGCGTGAATAAAATAAACCATGTATCTCTGATGGAGGATCACCAACAGTCCTTATGTGTGTGATTGTTAGATTTTTCTCACGCCACATGTTTTCTTCCGGCTCCTCAATGCTTTGAATAATCTAGAACCGTCCATATCGAATGAGGTGTATCTTCTTGACATCTCTGTTTATGAACCGAAAAAACGAGATATCTGTCGAAATGAATACCTGAGCACCTAACTGGTTTCCAAAATGTACAACGGCCTATTAACTGAATACGAGGCATCGCATGATTACCGCGACAGCTTCAGTGTATATACAATTTCCTTTATCATGGCTGCTTGAGACAACATTACTCTAAGAATTCACCAGCCTGAACTTTGCATTCGAAGAGGATTCGTGTGGGCAGCAGCTCTCATGCTACCAGTTCATCAAGTGATGGATTCTTGTGACTCTCGTGATCTTTGACCACCCATGAGTTAAGCTTCAATCACTGATATTCTTATTTTGGTTGTCCTACATCTTATCGATTTTGTTGGATCCTTCAGGCAATCTATTCCTGCGGTTTTGTTGGACGTGATTTTCTTCGACTCAATGTTTGGAAGCTGCCAGTCAGTACAGGTCACGTTATCGACCCGTGGTATATATGAAACTAGGGAATGTACGTTGACCATCGTGGTGGACGCACCTAAGAATATGGTTAGTTTTCAAAGCAGTAAATGACACCCTAATAATATGGTCATGGAAAACTGTTAGGCAAGAGGTTGGAAATTGCCACCAAATCTCTGTGGCAGCTTATGGATTTTGAGCTACTCATGAGTAGCTAGTAGTTCGGAAAAGCTAAAAATCTGCCCATGCACACCAGGCTGTCCGCTGCAGTTGTGCCCCTTATTTTAATGTTCCTTGTATTGTACTTGCCCGCCTTTCAAACAGCTTCTCTCTCTTCTATTCCACCCCAACGTTCAGATGGTTTTGGACACCTCCCGAAACTTTTTCCAGTATCGTAATATGCTGACAGGCACGGAGGCTGCAGCTCCGATGCTTCCCTACTTACCCCTGGTTCTCAAAGACCTAACTTTTATACACTTGGGTAATCCGTCGCGCACTTCAGATGGGCTCATCAATTTTGTCAAATTGCGTATGCTTGCCAAAGAGGTGAGTTATCGTTCCGTTTTTAAATCCAGTCCAGCCGCCCTTTATTACATGTGAGATCCTTTTCAACTCCAATAGTGATCCGTACATATGTTATGCTCTGCTAGCGTACTAATTATAGTGTACTTTTTTGAAAGACTGCCCGGCACGGTCCAGCGACTCTCCACAGCCACGCCCACCCCCCTCCCATCTGCTTACCATGTAAGGCCCTCCATCCATTACAGTTGGACCTGAGCTGTCCCTTTTCCATCCAACCCCGTTCTCCATGTTACTGGGTGATTCGCACAGTTAATTTCACGTTCCAGATCCGAGCCATTTGTCGCATGTGCAATGTGGAATATGACATAGACGCTGCCCATCGTCTACTCCGTCGTTTCCCGGTTGGCAGTCGGGCTCGTGCTTGGACGAGTGCATCAAAATCCACAACATTGCCTCCAAAGGCTAATTCGTTTGCCACAAATGGGCTGGAGCATAACTCATTTGGTGAAGACACGAAACGGAATAGCGAAACAAGCGAAGATCAACAGTCCTCTTCTGGCAGAAGTGTTGGGTCACGTGCACCCAGTTTGTCGCTCGGTAAGTGCTCACTGCAGAATAGATTCGTGAAATCAGATACACGATTTCTGTTGACACTCCGTGCGTGTGAATTTGGTGGTTTTCTACACCGCATTCCTTGATAGAATCGTGAGTCCACCTACTTTTTTCACTAAATATCTGCTCCTATCTTTGAACACATAAAAATAGAGCTTGACCGTGACCAGCACGTAGGATCATATCTATACATCTAGTTTAGAGAAACCAGAGTGATATGTTCCGTCCAATCCTCCTCAGAATCTCTGTGAAACAGTCTAGTATGCTATCATGAATGGGCTAGGCGGCAGGGTAGTACAATACGAATCGGCGCAATTATATCACCTGGATTACTGGACTCATTCGCCCGCTCAATCCACCAGGCTGTATTCCTTCGTTAATGATTAGTGTCATGGCTGTCTTACATCATTTAGGCTGGAATAACTCCCCCACACTTTGTCTTCTTCATGACATGTCATGTGTTTGCAACGTCTTATTCGTAACCATAATGCGTCACAGTACTGTACACGGCAGTTTGGTTGCCTTCACCAGGATATGTGACATTTGTCCTAGCTTCCTAGTTTTTTGGTGCATTGTGGATGGATATCTCAATACCTGTCGGTTCCCGTTTTGATGCAGTCATCAAGTTGGTTTGGGAATCATCGACTTTCGAGCCGTTGTGCACGGTGTGTTACCATGCTCTACAAGTTCTCAAACGGATTGGACTCAGGACTGTGACTAGGCCATCTGCGACACTTACATTTCACAAACTGGAGCTTGTTTTTGGGTAGGGGAGATATATGAAATGCTGCAGTGTCTTATTCGAAACAACAGAAATTGAACCAATCTATCGTTGCGCACATTGGAGACTGAAATCGCTAATTCATTCATTCCGCAGGCTGAGAACCAACACAGAGCGTCTGCCGTGTATCATCCTAGTAATAAGTCTGTTCCGCTTATATCAAACCGCAAGCTTTTAAGTCCTTGTTTCTGAAACAGGAGGGAAGACTAGTTCATTTGAAGGTGCCTGTTGTATCGAATCTTGGTCGTCTTGCTCATGTAGTTCCATCCATGAATCCTATCAGTAGTCAATGATAAATGACGTTGAATCTGAGGTCCTACATGGACAACTCCTCCATTTTATTTTATATAACGTTGTTTTGAACGCTTTCTACACTGTCACGGCGGTTTCACGCTGGTTTCAATCACTTTTCTCAGCTCTGACACATTTCCGTCACTAGGAATCACTGTTTTCCTGGTTAGCTATTTTCATCGCTCGGAAGAAATTTCTAACTGCGTTTCCGGGTCGTTCTGACCTCGTCGCGACATCGCCTGGGTCCTTGTTTATTTCTTAGATTACTACAATCTTATTCTTTGTATTTGGCAGATGCAACTTGTGTACTTATGACTGTTACTCTGGTGGTTTGGATACTCGACTAACCCTAACAAGGCAAGACTGGCGGTGATGGTGATTTTGATAACCGGTCACTTCAATTCATGCACGGACGATACCTTCTTATTTTGTGATGAAGCATCTGCGACCCAACGTAACGAATAAAGCTGAAAGTCAGTGCAAAGACTTTGTTCAAATCTTACCTACTTACTTTTTAACCAATTCTCATTCAATAGGCACAACGAAGCGGGCAACATCCCAGGCTACCTCTTTTGGAAGCGTCATTTTGAACGTAGCCGCAACAGCCGGCGGTAGTCCACTGTTGGGCCTGCCTGGTTCAGTCACCTCGTTCGCTGGTCGTCGTCGATCCACTGCATTCACTTTCGGCTCTTCAGCCACAACTTCTCCATCGGTCAACACGAAGAAACTTTACGAATCCTGGCTCACCACATTACGGATTCGAACCTATCTGGCCAACTTGGTTGTCAATCAAGATTCGGAATCGCTTAGTCAGCTCTCCGTTCGTCTTGAGCCGGGCTCAAGGGAGACGAAAGCAAGTGCTCAACCAACCGCTACCACCGCGAACGGTAGTAACAACAATAGCAACGTAGGAGCTGTCGTCAGTTGGTCCACTGAATCGCTCGGTTCCACCCCCGCAACAGCTTCCGCTTGTAGTGAGTTAATTCATCGCTCGGTAGAGTAATTATCTGCTTTATTAGTTTCCCTGCTGTTTGCTTTAGCCCTTGTCTTTCACTGGTATAAATACATTTACTATGCGTTTCCCAGTTCGCCTGAAATCGGTCATCTTCTCTCACTCATTATAGCCACAAAATCCCCTTCCAAAACCTGTGCATCCACAACGTCTACGTGTCCTCCGGTAGCCGAAAAATCTATGTCTTCTACCTCGCCTACCACTTCTGTGCCCTGCACATCCACCAGTGTGACGGTAACATCTCCAACGCCCCTCGCTCGTCCATTTCTGGGTGCCCATTCTGTTGAGGATGCGAGCAAGCTACGTGCCTTAAGTGAATGTCGTAAGCGCTCACAACACCGCATCCCTTCGTTCACGTTACCCACAAACACCTGTGTATTCGCTGCCCCAGCCTCCGGACCCCATGCAGGGATCGGGCTTGGTCAGCTACAGTACCAACATCATCCCTCTGGACCGTCACACAGGCCCAATCAGTATTACTGCCAGAACTCACAAGGAACAGTCCTGTTACCCAACACGATATCCAATTTGCCTCCCTGTCAGAATCCTCATCATCGACATCCCACGCATCTGCAACATCCGCACCAGCACCATCCTCCCACAAGCTACTCAATTGTGGGTAGCAAAGCCCTGTCACTTGATTACCTTATTCCCATGCCACGACGTATTGGTCCCGCCTGCACTGGTGCAGCAGTCTGGCCTGGCCTCCATCAGCATCAGCAGGCGCACGCAGCACACTTTCAACGGATGCCCGCAAGTAACACCAGTAACTCCAGAGGGCTTCCGACTCACACGACAGTCACTGGGGGCTCTAATCCTATGGTAAGCGTCTCCTGTTTTTGCACCTAGCTATTAAGAACATTCGTACTGCCTTTTTACTGTATACGTATTTAGCATTTATGCCGCCAGTCGGAATGCGTGTTGCTTTCGGCAATAACAGTATTGGTCTTAGATTGAAGCACCGATTCATGCATCCGATCTCATTATGTGTAGAACGAGTTATCAAGCTGAACAGTTCAAGCGCCGAATAAAATATGCATGTGGCATGGTTCTTTATTGTGTTTAACAGCAACGAACTTACTTTTTCACAGCGGATTTTGATAGCTCTAGCCCATGATTCAATTCGCCGGTTCTGTTCAACTCCGATAATAACATCCAATACTATTTTTGCTACCTATAGAGGAAACTTTGGCCGCATCTTGACCTCAGCCTCAACCAACCGATTCCAACTAGTCGTGGTTTCCCTGCTCAGTCAGGCTACTTGTTTGTGATGACCGATGTGGCTTGGACTTTGCTCTCAAAAATTCCGGTTATTCTGTCCCTGAATTTAGGTAGTCCTTGCTGATCAGTCTCGCCCTGAGGCTGGGTGGTCATACCTCTCAAGGCAAAGGCACTATTTCATCGCTAGAAGCCGTGCTACATAGTTCTCTTTCCTATGCTTTGAGTGCGAATTTTTCGTCGTCAGTTTGACTTCCTAATCATCAGACTTCACGACTCCACTGTTATTTATGCCATTTTTCATTTAATAACAAACAATCGTTATACTATATTCTATACTATATACTCTCCCTAGAACGCCTATTCCCGGTAAAATTGGTCGCTCTGCGGAGAGCCGCCTTAATAAGTAGGTACCGATAAGTAAACTAAAATCCAGCCATCAATGAGTATTCTCAGTGTGTTTTGTCCTGGAGTTTGATGTTAGTCAGGTATGCATTGGAAAACACCTTCTTTGAAGACACGAGCAAACGTTCTACGGTGACATGGAAGTCCGGCTTCAGGAACACCTTCATCCCCCCAGCGATCTGTTTGCCTCTCTTACATTAAAGCCTTGTGTGTGATTCTATGGAAAGAGCAGCACATCATTTGTTGTTTTTTTTGTTTTTCATGCACATTTTTTCACGAGCTTAACATGACGTCAGGCAAAACTGTCACCAGTGCGTCACAACTAATGTTTAACTTTAGTGGTTGATTTATTGTTCATATCCACATAATGCCTAAGCAAGGGGCACTTAACGGAGCGTACGGTTGGTTCGAGTGATGAGCCCAGGCCCACAGTGCTTTGTTCCGAATCCTGGGGCCGAACCGCTCCCTGCCACGTGACCTCTACCTAAACTACATTTTATGGTCCTATTATTAGAAGTCACTCCTTGGGTTTGAATCTAATTCAGTCTCGTTTGACCAGCCTTGACGGGGTTATTCTGGTTAGTTCACACTATAACACCAGACTCCATTTCGATGCTTGACCGCATCTAAGATCGAACTCTGGTTTTTTTTTCATTGAGGCAGGTGTATTAGCGCAAGCCGCGCATGCTGGAAGTTCAATTGCTTATCCGCGATCAGTTCTGTGAATCCATCAACTCTGTTTGACGATCATGCGTAATTCTAAGACAAAACCTATTTGTTATCGACGTATTGTGACCTCAAGTTACGCTTGCAGCTGTCGGTAACAGTATCTCACTTCGTCGGTCAAGATATCCGCAACACTTCTCCCACCGATCTTGCTGATGAAACCATCGGTAGTCGTTTTAGTGGCTCATCAATAGACCCAAAAACTGTGGCAGCCTCTTTTATAAATCATGAACTATGAACTCTTCTTTTTCAGGACCATAGCGGCAACTTCTTCCATCCATTTTTGTTAACAAGTACCAGACCGGTGCACCAATCAGCGCTGCTCGCTATCAGTGTCCTCCTTTGTTTCTCCTTCAGCCCATCTCACAAATGCACCCCGTTCAAAACACACGTCCAACATCAGATAAGACTCTGTATGCCACACCGCCTGCTACTTCAGTTCGACAAAAGCCAAGTTCGCAGCTTGTCAACACCTACACCTCCTCAGGCGGAGTAGTTCATCGGTGTAGCCCCCAAGCTAAATCTCAGGCAGTCGGTGGTCCAACTCCTTTCGCACATTTTACCCCCAATGGTGGAGTTCATGTCGTGAAAAGTGTCCCAGTGAATATGCGCACCCAATATTCCAACTCTGACGAGAGCTACTATTACCCTACTGCAAATATGAATCCCTATGTCAACGCTTCACAACACCACAGACAGGTCCCTATCGGTCGAAACGGTCAGAGTAGGTCACACCGACTTTTGTCATACTAGATTTGCTAACTTCCTAACTCTTTATCACTTACGTGGAACCTTTTTTCCGTCTAGCCATGGATTGGAAACCAAATCGCCCGCCTCCGTACGAGCTGGCCTTGGCGCTCAGACAACAGCAACAATCCCAGATCAAGATGGGCTCACGATCAACGGATGAACAGCAACGACGCCAGTGTGAGTCCTCTCCGGTGGTTGTATGCAACTACGTCTTTGTTGTTTCATATCGTATCGTATCACATCTTTTCCACTGCTTTCCAACTTTCAGAGAATCGTACAAACTTGTATGGCTGGACTATATTTCCGGCGAAATTGCATCCCTTTAGTTGCACTTGTTTATTTTAACGCCATCTATACTGATTCATTTTATGTAACATTCTTTTGTATCTGGTGTTGATATGGTCCATAAATAATACGGAACAGAGGCGACATTGTCTATGCGTCTCCCTTACGCATTGCCTGTACGTTTTACTATGAAAACTGATTGTCAAGGTCGTATTCCTGCGCTGATGTCCTAAACTTTCAAGACTCCTGATGTCTTTCAGACGCTAGCCCGTTGTTTTTTTTCTGTCATTTTGTTCATCCTAACAGCACTCCGTCTAGTGTTGAGTTTCTCGGTCTTCATTAGGGCATACTCCCTTTTTTGTTGAAGTCTCCATTCCGTTTTCTTGTTGGAAGACTGGACTAGCCTAGATTCTTATCTGTCAGGTACTTGTTATAACCCGGATCGTTTTACTGAACTTCTTTGCAATTCACTTAATTTCCTGCAAAGAGCTTTTTTCAGTATATATACATATATATTGCGTGAACACTGTGCGTAGATTGTCCAAACTGAACAGTCACATCTCGAAACGTTTGATGATCAGATTCCAGTATTGTCAATCATAAGGCAGCCTTCAAACCCACCAACTGGTTACAGAAAAGAGTTTGCCGGGTTTTGCCGGTCATTCCTAAACTGAAAGCACCGAACGGCAGTCAGAACCTCGAGTTAAGACATTCAGTGTATCAAAACGCTTCTTATGCTCGCACTTCACCTGTCTGTGGCTCATTCTGTTGAACTGTACCTGAACTACTTGCGGTCTGAGGTTTCCAACTGGGACTGGTTCCGATACCAATCAGCGGGACCACTGCCCTCTCTCCACACACCTGTTCAACCTATTGGTTACTCCTGTACCTTCAAATCCGGCTCCGAGTTTCATTTTTGGATAACTTGTAGTCTGTGTTCGTAGTTTTTATGGGATCGACCCACCTACCCGTTCGCCTGACTGGGGCTGGAGTCTGGGTCGGTTCTGGGCAGTTGGTCAACAGTGTTCCGACGATAACCCTCCCATCGTTACCTTCAGACATTTTGTTTCTTCTTATGATTTTTTTTGGTTTATCTACGCGTGTGTGATCCGTGAGCTTCAACACCAGCATGGATAATTCCGCTGCTCCTCTTGTGCAGAAAATAAAGTCGTGAGGTACACCAGAACTTTTCTCACCTTGAGACTTTGTGTCAATTGAGACAAGCCCAATGGAAAGCGAGCTTCGAATCGAAATGCTACCGACAGTATTTTAGTACTCCGATAGGAATCTAAAATGTATCATCGTAAACCATGTCATATCTCAACGTAACACACTACTCGTAAGGTCACTGAAAACTCTCCGACAGCCCATGATGGGTTCCTATTTTCTTGGGTTCTCTTTGAACCCAAATTGGGCAGATTTCGACAAATACTCTCATGTGCCCACGAATTTGGTTTGGGCAGATTTCGCAACTGAATCCAGCTCTCAACTGAATCCAGCTGGCTCTCTCGTTCATTATGGTCCGCCTGAACTGATTGAATGAGTCTCTGGATGATTATCAAACCTTTCCTGTGTTAATTTGAAATTACTCTGGCATTATGCCTGGGTTTTGTATCGGGATAAAAAACATGGATAGTTTTGTCACAGGTATGTATGGAGAATTATTCGGTGCGCAATACTTTCATCTGTTTTACTGTGTGGTGCATACAACGTCGGTTGATGCATCCTTCCTGACACCACCTAGCTAGCACTTGGTTTCGTTTTTAGTATCTCTGTGGTGGAGCCCCAGTGGTAATCGACTGATGCCTAGGTTGGTGCTTCTTATCTTAGTTATTGACCGTGACAGTCAGTTTTTGCATTATTTACTCACCCCACCGATTGTGAGGCATACTCTGTCCATTCTATTCATTCAGCTGACCCCGGTCAGCCAGGCAGTGGAGCACACTAGCTGGTGACATTCAACTAACTAGCGTACGCTGATTAGGCCAGAGCAATCAGCTGTAGCCCGTGACCCCTTTTGCGTGTTTAGAAGTGCTTCGCGCTACATATTCACTATGTTTTGATGTGCTTCTGTGAAAATCGACGGAGCAGCCCCTGCTGGATCCTTACGTACAGATTATACTTGAACTTTTCATTTAGAAAGAATGTTTCTCATGGTTGTCGGGTTTTTGTAGCAACTCGTCTTCTCTTACTGCTATTCCTTTCCTACTTACATCCCCTGCCGTACTTTATCCATTGGTAACATTTACACTAAAATTGTTACCGCATGTTCCTTGCTAAAAGCCATTGTTTTTTTTCATCTCAAGCCTCCACGTCCGAAACAAACTCACGTCGCCAGCAAACTCCTCTTACTCGAGGATCTAGCAGTGATACTCCCCAAACTTATTCGCGGCATGGAATGCCTCCACGGCAGGAATCTGTTGACTTAGTGCGCAGTCGGAGGAACCCCCCTCGACAGCCATATCATCCACCAGGAGCACCACGTCCAGCAATAGATGTGAACACAGAACCTTCAGATGGACAGTCTCGAGGCTCTTCGCAACCGCTGCCATCCACCAGATCTACCCAACGCCCTGCTCCACCTTCCTATCACCAGGTACGCCGCAGTTTTTAGCTGATTCGGTTCGTTACTTCTGCATACGAACCCTGTAGTTGGTACTGTTAGATGCTTGTGTCACCGGTTACAACTTTCATATTTGTTCGCATTACTTACCTATACAGGTCGTTGCGATGACTCGGTACACTCAACAACAGCCTGCACAGAACATCTCTACCCGCCCTTCGGGACCGTCTACAGAACGTCCGACTCCACCCACACGTACGGTTGCCACCTTATCATCCGCATCCCAAAATATCTCCACTCGATCAGTCTCAGCTCACCCAGGTCCGCCTGCTATCCACTCCAATTCAACAGTCCCTAACGCACTGGAATCTCATGATCCCCGTACGTTATCCCTATTTCTTCATTTCCAATGCGATTTCGTGAATCGACCAAGGGTAGCCACAACAGACGGAATCTTCACTATTAAGCCGTCGTCTTTACTCATACACGTCTTTACTCATACCAGGTCCCAGACCCATTACACCAGTTGTTACGATCCACAAGAGCTTTTGGGTTCTGTCTGCCACCATACTTGGAGTCAATGTTCCTGAGCGTTTTCCTGTTATCTATTTCACTATCACTAGATGGTTGAGGACCCCGAAGGACGTAGTGTGACACACACACACTGCCTCTTTCTCTGGAGCAACCACCCTCCCAATGAGGTGACGATTTTTTGTATAACTCTGCGAACTGAATGCAGATTCAATAGTGTTGCAAGATTGCTCTCATGGATCCCACATTAATTGGGTTTTTCTCATTTTTCAACAATAATCAGTGTCATCATTCAATCGCCTGATTCCAGTGTATCAGTTAATTCCGTGTTAGTTGCATATGGGTAAGCATCGCGCATGAGCACACAACTGGGGAGACCTTTCTAAACCACACAAATACTAATAATGTGCTATGGTCGTATCAATCCTCGATGATGCGCCACATGGCACTCTCATACTAACCACAAACGTATGGTACGTGGGATGCAGGCGGACATTTTATACACTGTCGGGAGTCCTCAACTGAAGTGAATATGGCCAGGCAGTTTGTGACATTAGTCAAAAGGGTAAACAACTAGCAGGTAACAGACTTATCACGTTGGACGCTGTTGTCGTGAGCGACCAAAACGTCTCAAGAAGTACTCTCGACCTCAAATTGCATCTATTCACTCGCCTGTGGTTGTGGTGAATTTTATATCGAGAAGACTGAGCGAATGCCTCGTAGCAAAATGCGATGGATCATGCGGACCGGAATAAGATTTTTGTGCTGTGATCGTCAAACATTCGATTCCCTCCAATCAGTTGATGGCATCAGCTCGTCCTTCAAAGCGGTCGTGACAACTCGCTGATCCTTTAAGACTATGATTATGGCCACACAGAAACCGAGTCTTTGCGTCCATAGACGTGGAGGTAAGATTCAAAGCAGTTCTCTTGTTGATCTGTTCGTCGAGCTTGGCAATCAGACTGCAAGCGTTTCGTCACCAAGCGAGAAGACGTGGTCAATGCTTGAGTAACGATCGGTGACGAAATGCTCACCACCCTCGAACTGTAGACCAGAAACTAAGCAGCGCACCCAAGGTGCCCATATTCTAAAGCATCTCCGGAGAAGATTTCTCATATCGAAGACGCCTGCTGTATTACTATCACGTTGCAACGGCCAAGCAGGCATTAGGTTTGCGAAAATACCAAATGCCTCTGTCCATATGATTTGGTCCAAATACCTTCAAAATTTTTCAGATTGGAAGTTCTGGGGGGGGAGTGATATCGAAGAGACTGACAAAGACTGAGATTGCGGATGCACAACCAGGCCATCTTGCGATAAACCTAAGATTGTGCTCATCAGATGGAGATTCCATGTTGCCAATAAAGTCAACAACAGGTAGTTTGACCGCCCATCTATCAACACAATCATCGGGCTGACTTACTTGAAGATGGTAGACAAAACCAACTAAAATTGATTCACTACTGCAATCCGCAAAGCCTTCGATCTGCAAAAAGTAAGGCACAGACTCTTGCTTGCAGCTTTGGGCCATAATCGCATGTGATTTGCGAAGAGGTTATATCTTCCGGATAGCATCCTCATTGTTTAGAACACTGAATAACCCGGTATCTATTCCATTGGTTCTGTCAAAAACTTCGCTCTTCGATCACCGTAGATTGTTCTAACGGTCATTGGCAAACAGGTATCAGATTATTGACTCAGTCCTCTGATTTTAGGGTATTGTCATCTATCCCATCTATCAACTCTTTCGCCGATCGGCGCTTTCAGGCCTGCATTGCACATCGCTCACGTGGTTGTTTCCCAGGAGTAAGGCTAACTCAGGGCTGATGAGTTTGCAGTCATTTCATGCAATCGTTGTTTGCTCCTACTTATCACACAAACCCCACATATATTGTTCATCCCTGTTTCACCAATGCATCATGGGCTGTTTGTTTTATCTCGCTCATCCTGTTCCCTACACAAACACATCCGTGGTTCAAGGACGCGTATGAGGTCAGTTGCTTCGTTAGTTGTTCGCGTGCGCTTGCATGCCGTTGTTCATTCATTGTGTGTGTGCTTCGTTTCTTTTAGTGCGTATTTGATACGTATATGTATGT
>NW_008751704.1:1066282-1070373 GCF_000715545.1 Opisthorchis viverrini | reverse complement strand
GATGAGTTTGCAGTCATTTCATGCAATCGTTGTTTGCTCCTACTTATCACACAAACCCCACATATATTGTTCATCCCTGTTTCACCAATGTATCATGGGCTGTTTGTTTTATCTCGCTCATCCTGTTCCCTACACAAACACATCCGTGGTTCAAGGACGCGTATGAGGTCAGTTGCTCCGTTAGTTGTTCGCGTGCGCTTGCATGCCGTTGTTCATTCATTGTGTGTGTGCTTCGTTTCTTTTAGTGCGTATTTGATACGTATATGTATGTGTTTTGCCCAGTCGGTGTGTTCCTTTTTTCTACTTTTTATGGTATACTGGATACTATTGAGGACCACCATCGTGTGCTTAGCTCATAAGGATGATGATAATCCCTACTTCCCTTCTCCTGTCTTCCCTCACCTAGTACTGCGTTTGGCATACCCCTCCCCGAATAGTGTTGTTCAACCGTCCCCTTTTTGGTCGTACTGAGTCATTCACAATCTTCGTCATTATTAAGCTTACTATCACCGAACTGGCATGTAGATTTATTGCTGCCCACTTTGTATGGTTTCTCCGGGGAGGGAGACCAATATCCTCTCTGCATCCCCATTTTCTGCGCTTTACTATTGGTCCAGCCAGCTCAGCGGTTGGGGGCGAGGTCTCCGTATTACTTTGTTTTGGTGAGTAGTATAACATTTTTCACTTTCTCCAGCAGAACGAGTTGCACCACAATGAAAGACGGGACTTGTGTGTATGTGTGGTTATTGCCCCAAAAAGGCGAACCATGGTCTTCGGAATGGATGAAAACATGAGAACGAGATTGGGATTTCGAAATCTATCGGTTATGTTTCGAATTAGTCTGTCACCTTCGCTGGTCTGAGTCTGTCAGTCAATGATGTGTCCAGGTCTACTTGTTATCTCGTCTTGACCGGCGACAGACCATCTTTCATTACCTAACTTGGAATTTTTGAGCATGGCCAGTGAGCATGTTTTTCGTTGTCCGTGTTTGGTGACTTGCGTCAGTGCTACACACCATCTTGTAGAGGCAGAGTTGCTGCAAGCTTAATTTTCATCTTCGCATCTAACATTTGGCTTTGTTGTGTCGATAAGTATGTCCGGATCTCTAAATCAACGCCCAGTGTTATTACCTACGCCCATTAGCTTGCAGGCGTGTTTTTTATTTATTCATTTATTCACTTCTGACCCATCGCCATCACTGAAGCCACTGCGCCCTCCTTCTCGTTTCTGTTGATGGAATGCAAGCTCTCATCATCCACATCTGTAAATTCTGTTTTTTTCTTTGGTCGATTTATTTACACACCGATCCCATGCTCATTCTCTCTGAGTCTGATTCATGGCAGTTTGGTAATAGTGTTTTACGAAGCTCTGACCATAGTTTATGCTAAAACATTAGCTCAGCTCAGTTGCACCAACCAAGCGTCTTGTGATCGATGTCATTACTCCACGGTTGTGCAGGGCCGAAGGACCCACCTTTCTTGGTATCCAATCAGCTAGCCAACTCCAGCGTATGGCTTGTACTTGTGTCAGTAATTCACCAGGTTGGTTGATTACTTACTACGATGCGCACGCTATCAGTGCATCACGTTCTTGATACTATTGTGTAGCTGAGTTGAGAGTAGTCAGATGTTACTCCTGAATTTCCACGATCCGTTTGGAGAATCCGATAGGTTTGAACATGTCCACCTTCAAAGGCGGAATGTGGTCACTCCCTGAAATGCAATTCAGTACGCGCTCCCTCCTCATGAGGTAGGTGTACTGGGATCCGTCACGTTTCTCTGTCCCGCAGTTTTCGGCGTTTACCGCCGTGCCGTAAAGCCACTAACCACCTCCTGGCGCAAAGCGAATGTGGATCAAAATGAATTACTGTCCTGCTCAATACGATGAAATTAGCCATAACATTCAGCCACGAGAGAGCAGCCAGTTTTTCACGATTCTCTTTGAGTCTAATTTCCTGGCTAGGTTCAAGAAATAACTCTGGTTCCACCGATCCACTTTGCAACAATTATGGTGGGCTGCCGCTTGACGTGACGGTAACCGATGAGAACTGTTAACTGGTCCTTCTGTATTCGCTTGATGAGTCCCAGTCAGTACGAAAATCATAGTGGATTACTTTTCCACATCCTGCAGGAGCGCCTGTGGACGCTGTTCACACTTTGGATATGGTTGTCCTCAGCTTGCCGCATTTTCTATGTATGGGAATCCAACCTCGGTTGTTTGTTAGAAAAAATCGTTTAGCCGTGGCACCCTTTCGGTGCCTAGGTGCCATACCACCTGAAGGAAGCACAAGGACTGGGATACTGCCAGGTTTCCCAAGCCTTGACAGAGGAATTCGAGGGGCAGAGGTCAGGTTCGAACCACGGACCTTCCGGTCAGTAAATTCGCGCTCTAACCACTTGGGCCATCTCGCCTCTGCTAGAATTCCTACGTTCGATCCAGATTAACTGCAACATCCATCCATTGTTGTGTGACGCACTTGTTATTGACCAGATGCCCTCTCCTTGTAGGTGAAATCTCGTGTTTTGACTTGACGAGTGTCTGAAGTCTTGTTTAAATCCGAGAAGAGTGGTGGATTTTTAACAGTGGTCTGTGTGAGCTGAGAACCTGATGTATCTTTCATTGTTTCTTTTTATTTTTAGGGATTTTCTTATTTTACTGTCATTTATTTACCTTTTGTTCTTCGTCACTTTTTAGATAAGCCTCGCCGCAATCGTGCTGCCTATTCGCACTATTCATCTCCATTTTGCTATCGATAGGATTTTCGGCGCACCAAAGACTTCCATACTACATCAGCAAACAAGGATCCCAGCCACGTGCCCTTGTCGTCAAGCTCTCGGCATTTGGGACCATTCAGATCTGATTAGGTGACATTCAAAAAACGACTGGTTGACTTGAGTCCATTTTCGCGTGCCTTGTAAACCTTGGTACATTGTATATCCATTCAACTTGGGGAGTTACATTTGAACAATACTCATCGCTTCTCCCATCCCCTTCATTTAGGTAATTTTGCGAATCTTCTCCATTGACAAGGACCGAGATGGTTTCCGATATACTGCTCCCTTTTTCATCAGTTCCTTTGTCGGAGCGATAAATCGCGTATGTCAATTGGCTCCATTTACCTATGACCTGTGTTCTCATATTCCCTATCTTGTTTTTTTTTTCTCTTTGTTTTCTCAACTAAACCCAATGAATATATTTTGTTTGATTGATTGACGATCTCATGACAGATCTGGTATTCAACTCTTGCTCGCTTCCAGTCCGTTTGCTTTTTTTTCGGAAACCCGAACACATCATGTACAGTGTCATCTCTCCAAATCATTTGTATCATTTGAATGGGGTCGTTTTCTTCCCGTTCTATTTGGGTTACACATCAATGATGTGCGTACGCGCAGTCGTCAATCGCGTGTATCGTGTGAGAAATACCAGTAAGCCGATGCTGTTTTTTTTTCACTTTCCTCCCACAACTTGATAAATCGATGCCTGGCTGCCATACCAACTGAAGGAGACACGAGGGCTGGGGTACTGTCAGATTGGCCAAACCTAAAGAGGAGCAGTTGGAGGTTGGGTTCGAACTACAGACCTTCCAGTCCATGAGCGGGCGCTTTAAGCACTGAATAATCTCGAGCTCTGCTACTCGAGGAATTCAGTTTTCCCACATGTTTGACCTCGTGCGCTTATTAGCGGATTTCGTGTTTGATTTCGACTTCGTACTCGCATAAGCTGTGAAAACATGAGGAAGCGAAACGCTATCCGCACTTTGGCACATTTCAAAGTGTACGACCTCCGTTATTCTCAATCGCTGAAGGGCAACATCTTTGGCTTTCAAGTTCAAGACACAAATATGCCTCAATTTTTGCGGAGACTTCGTCCTGTAAGTAAGTCGTTGCTCGGGGAGCCAGTCAACACGTGTAACTGCGTGATGCGGACCCCGTGAGTGAAGGATGAGCGACGCTATATCCTGTCTGAATACAAGTTAATCACACCGCTGACGGTTAAGTGTTCATACTACTAGCCAGGAAGTCGCGGGTTCGAGACTCTCCGGAGTTTCGTGAGATGCGCACTGCTGATGATTCCCAATAAGGATGAAACAG
>NW_008751704.1:1043576-1064498 GCF_000715545.1 Opisthorchis viverrini | reverse complement strand
GAGCAGTTGGAGGTTGGGTTCGAACTACAGACCTTCCAGTCCATGAGCGGGCGCTTTAAGCACTGAATAATCTCGAGCTCTGCTACTCGAGGAATTCAGTTTTCCCACATGTTTGACCTCGTGCGCTTATTAGCGGATTTCGTGTTTGATTTCGACTTCGTACTCGCATAAGCTGTGAAAACACGAGGAAGCGAAACGCTATCCGCACTTTGGCACATTTCAAAGTGTACGACCTCCGTTATTCTCAATCGCTGAAGGGCAACATCTTTGGCTTTCAAGTTCAAGACACAAATATGCCTCAATTTTTGCGGAGACTTCGTCCTGTAAGTAAGTCGTTGCTCGGGGAGCCAGTCAACACGTGTAACTGCGTGATGCGGACCCCGTGAGTGAAGGATGAGCGACGCTATATCCTGTCTGAATACAAGTTAATCACACCGCTGACGGTTAAGTGTTCATACTACTAGCAGGAAGTCGGCGGGTTCGAAACTCTCCGGAGTTTCGTTGGATGCGCACTGTTGATGATTCCCAAATAGGGTGAAACAGCTGTAGCGTGCTTCTCGGCTTTTCAGCATAGATTGGCTTCACTTACAGGACGGAGTCTCTACAAATCTCCCCACACTACCGACAATATCTCAATTTGTTCGCTGTTCTGAAACCTCCGTCTCCGCGCTATCCACGCCTGCTCTTTATACTCTATGGATTTTCAAAAGAAGTTATATCAAGAATGTGGGTATGAATATCCCGGGAGTGCAACCAGGATTTCGCCAATAAGGCAGTTGTTACAACAAACTTTCGGAGGAAAATGAAAGAACAGATTCTTACCAATACAACCGTGTGGATCCGTCGTCATTCTATAGTATGACTAAACCTGGCCGACATAAAGTTTGTAGCAACAACAGAATCATCTGGAGGTTTGAATTTGTGCTTCACGACAATGAATATCATCGCTAGGGGATGGGATCAAGATATTGGACCGTATGTCACAAGTGTAATGCGGTCCGCTGGAAGTCGTCATCACCCCCTACGTGTTTGGTTGCGGGCTTCATCGAATTTACCTTCACATTACTGTCGCCTGAACAGTCCTCCCTCCGTCCTTGTAAAATTTTTCTGGCCGGTCGAATGGTCACCAAACAGAGAGGTGAATGCAACTCGTGCCATCTCCGCATGTTATATCGTCTTTCCGGAGTTTCATATCGGCCATAAGTTCAGCTAACAGGCCCGTGATGTGTAATGTATTGTAAGTCAAGCCGAAAGAGAGCAGAGGAAATCAAGAAAACCAGTTATAACTGAGTTATGTCTACAAACTAAGTACATCTGCCTCGGCTTGATCCATCTCGTTTACCTTGACTATTAACATTAGCTATCCCCGCCACAGAAACATTTCGACTCAGCTCACGGTTCATTTGCTTCAGTATTCTCCGGGATTCCATACTTCACGACCTACTGAGCTTCATGCTTGACCTAGTTTTGTTACGTGATACACTGCATCCAATTGGACGCGGATAGTGTGGTATATAATGTATAGTATAACAAATAAGCATAAAGTTTGCAGAGCAACTAGTACGTCAGAGAACACAAAATCAATGGAACGTGAATCAGGAGACAAACGTGTCCACCTGTGTTTGCCAAGTTATTGGAACCAAGCACGTGGGGCGTAGTAACACGAAAACAATGACTAATAAAATTGCAATATGAATACAGTGCTACATTCCTGTCCGCGAGACAAACGTCAACAGTTCAGACAGTCATTTGAAGGCTACTAAGTCCTTTCCCAATGGAGGTAATTGTTAATCTCTCCCACTTGTTCCTTTCAACGCGATCACCTCACGATCACCACTCCCAGTCGATCACCACTATGGCTACCACCTTTGGTCACTGTCTCATCCGAGGGGAGAACAATCGAGTGGGAATCAGATTACCTAACACCAGTTTCTTTTGTTCACCCTTTAATTTAAGGATGGTTTTGAAAGATGATAGATATTGTTTCGGTGGCTGCATCCAAAGCCTAATGTCTGTTGAATTTGGCGGTGAAGCTACTTTAATGACCGTCACACAAGCTCAAAAATTATCCGCGAAGCAGAGCAATTTGTTCGGCATCAGAACAGCTCGATCAACCTGATCGCCTTGGTTGGGGTGGTCAACTAAAATATAATCGATCTTAATAGGCCGAGCTTCAGAAGCACTGCCGATACCATCTCGAGGAAAATGACTCGTTTTACGGATTGGTCTAGACCTGTGTTCAGCGTCTAGTATCCAGTCACATCCTGGTTCTAGCATTGACACATCAAACTCTTCTCATTCTCACTAGTGTTCTTCTTCATGAAATTCCAATCCGTTTTTGCTGGGAAGTCACATCTCAAAACCAACCGAATGTACATAGTGACAAACCAGTTCCTCTATCTGAATCGCCCGAAGGAATTAGGTAAACCATCTAAAAACTCCACTACATGGCGGCGCCTGACGTAAATATATAGTATCCTTTAGCAGTACTACGGGAAGTTTCCTTTAGCTAGAGGCACCGGCAGAGCTCTAGGAATCTGCTAAATACACTTATTTGTAAACCAATTTGCTAAACCAATCTGCTAAATACACTTACTTGTAAACCAATTTGCTACTAACGGGAGAATCCCAGGTGATAGTCTTCAAATGAATAACCTGCACAAAGCTGCTTCATGTTTCATTCGGTACGGTGTTCGAAGTATCGTATTAGCTATCCTGGATGGGATACTATCCATAAGGTTGCTGAAAACATCTCGCTCTCTTATCATCGTGTAGTGTAGTGGGCCACCACTCCGAACTTCCGTCAACTCTATCCCCCTACTTGAGTCCGGATGTTCCCAAATGATGAGATATTCATTTACGAATTATTTAAGGTGGTTCAACAGAATTTCAGTTGAGTCCTAAGTTTGGATATGAACAGTTGGAATCAAGCGCTAAATTTCAAAGCACAAGTTTTATGTACACTAATAAGAGTATTAATCTCTGTCTGCGCACCAAAGCAAACATTTTTTCTCGAAAGATTTACACACATACCAAATTGCGTGAGCTAGTTATATCTATTTGATTGGTGAAGTGTTACAAACAACGATCCCTCAAATTCCTCAAAAAAAAGGTGTCAACCTCCATATACTGGATTAACATTGGTCATATTCAATCAGTACTTTACAGGTATGTTCGCATCGTCATGTACAGCACGTCACCGAGCCTTGCCGCATTTCGCATAAGGTTTATCAGGACTGCTTCCAAGGCCGCGTGGCGCAATGGATAACGCGTCTGACTACGGATCAGAAGATTCCAGGTTCGAATCCTGGCGTGGTCGCGACTTTTCTCAATCTGCGTTCCGACTGATGTCCTTCCAATTTCACACCACCTTGGAAAAGCTTGCAACCTGAACATCTTGTGTTTTTCGGCACTAGGCCAACTTGAACAGCGGGTGTCGGCAATAAAAATTTGGCAAACAGGCAATCCTACTGAATGTTAGCAAGCAGTTTTAACTACTTACGAGTAGCCTCACCATAATTAACTCCTAGTACATCTAAATCCAATTCTTTCTGTCTTCCTGACCTAAATCATGCATCTGACTTCCTCATTCTGTTTCTCGCCCTGCCATTAATCTTATCACCGGACCTACTGGAATCAATAATTACACAGAAATTCAAGTCTGTTGAGGGGCTAGTATCAACTGGAAACGAAGTATCTGCCGAAATCACGAAATCACAAGAAAAGATTCCCAAAATGCTTTAAGGATTCTAGAAGTGACTCCCCGTGACTACTGGTGTGTAGAACAGAACAAGAAAACACACTGAATACATTGGTATACTAAGCCTGCGGTGGTGCTCTCTGTGACTTTCAATGGCTGTCACTATGGGAACCCAAACAAGCCGAAATAGGTGCATCAGGTGTTTGTCTTATCTGTAATTCATACCCTCAGTCTAATCGAAGCGGATACCACTAGCTCATTTGTGTCTAAAAACTAGGCTAAATCCCCTCAACTGAACGGTTTGGCATGGCCAAAAAGCTAATGAGACATCGAGCCCTACAATCAGAAGTTGAACTAATTGCAATTCCCCCCTAGCTGCCACGACTAACCACGGGAATGTGACAACCGGACAGAACAACACGCTGACTCCTGACACTCACGTCACCCAGGACTAACATCTAATTCGTCTCGGAAAGGTGTCGGAATGACCAACTTGCATTTCCAATATCCTCTTCAATGAGACCCTGTGAAAAAACTACAACAGCGAATGTATGGATAATTAAGACTCTCCTTCTTTGGCTGCTGAGGAAGAGAAGCAAAAGAACGTCGGTCATATTGCACTAAGAAATTGCACTAAATGGGTTTTCGAAGTTTTGAACTCTCTCTCTATCTCTATCTCTACCTCTCTGGACGAGACAGGACAAGCTGTTTAAAGTGAGATTCTTCTATATTCTTATTTTGGGTCACGAGTGAATTCATCACGTGACGAGCAAAAACAACTCATTTCCATTCACCAGGGCTGGGCTTATAGTGCAAAACGTCGTGTATTTAGGTCTGAACCAGAAATCAGGAACAGATTGATTGAAACTGATTCTACGATGTCGCCTGCGGAAAGTTGGCTTACAGCATCACTGGAGATCCGCCTGGTACAATACAATACGTCAAAAAAAAACCCAACTGACTTATTCGTTGTAAGTCCTACAAGAATCCAGGACGTAGAATTTTTCCACTTAGCTCCAAGGCAAAAATGGCTTATTCAAGGAAGCGTCAAAAACCATATAGAAAGGGTTGGTATCGATTGGAAACCACCACCCCCACTTCGACGAGTGTTAGTCTGTCAAGACTAACTCAAAACCGAATACTGTGAGACGCTAAGATCAAATCACCTTCATGTGATAACCGCTCCGCCGGTCGGCTTACGTGACCTGTGACCTGGATATAAGTTATCAATCACGGACTGATGAGAACTCCACCCGGGGCATTCATCCGGTTGACAAATAATCCATTCAACAGATGAGACCTGAAATCGTTCGCTAACGTAACAGTAATGCGACAAGAGATGGATGAATGAACAGTGGAACAAAACACGACTAAATGAACTTGTGTCACAAGTTGCCTGAGTTGTCGAAGCTGAGTTGCTCAAATGGGCTAGGATCTAATCCGCTTTACATAGTTGACTTCAAAATTGCGATGTTTATATAAGAAAACCCGATTGTCTCAAAATTATGAGCGAAACCGACTGAAACTGTCTCATTTTATACCTGTAAAGACGCTTTCGGTTGTCTGCAATCTGCAGGTACTGAACCAAAACGTTGCCTTTTGTCTCTACGTCTTACAACGACAACCTCTTTATTGGCCCTTAAAGATTACCAACCTACATCATTTTGGGGCGCACAAATATGGCCAGTCGATCGCATCCGTTCGACCTGTTTGCTTGGAAGCGCTAACCCTCGCATGACTCACACATGTTTACGACGGCATCCACAATGCTGGGATGGGAGAGAGTGGATGACCTTCACACAGAATCACGACAGCCGTCTGACAACATCACGTGATGAACGCTGCAGACGTACCACATCCAAATAACCGGGTGACCGCCACAGATTTCTCATCTCAGTTACAAACGTGTGGTTGTATCATGGTTGCTTCTAACACGGGATTAGGAATTTGCGATAAATATGGTAGGTAGAAATAATTCGCGGTGAAAGCAACTTTCGTCAAAATAACCAGGACGACCAACGAGAACAGGAAGTGTGGTTAGTCAGACTGATCGAGATGAGCTTCCGATTTATCGAAATTATAAACCTGTAAACATCACTAGAACGAGAAAAATTTAGCAGAATCATCATCATCATCACCATCAGCAGCAGCAGCATCCTCATCATCGCCCTCTTCTTCATCACTCACAGCACAAAATCAGCGTTCACCACTAATTCATCGTTTCCAGAAAACCATAGTTTAGTTGAAAACCTTGTCAAGAGTAGAAGTTGATGGGAAGGAGGGAAGGAGTTAGTACTGCCCTACCACCATCATTAGGAGATGCGTAAACTCATTCCGATAGAAACTTACAACAAGAACATGGCTGATGTCGATTAGCAGTCATTCCTTGATGTGTCCAACCGTATAAATGGGGCTCGTTCTAGAGGGTGGATGGTAGCGCTGGTAACCACATGTTTCGAAGCCGCTTTCACAACGCCTCTCTGCTTGCACCACGTTGAAGTGGGCACAGAAATTGCGCTGTTCTCAGCAAACGATGATCCGGCATCCGAATGCGATTTCACGGCGCCAATGCGAAACAAAGTCGAATCTCAAAGTGTTGCCACTACCGTAACCAGTCAGGTTCAGTAAAACAGTTGAACACCAAGCAGGGCGTTACCAAGATCCGTGCTATTTTTCCAAATCGTTTGAATGAACTCAACGCAAGTTCGATTAGTGGCCAGTAGATACAGTGTATGATTGGAATTGCGTTGCTGTGTATTCGTTCTGCCTGAATCACGGTGTCTACTCAGATCGTTGCCAAAAAACATTGTGATAATTCACTGGCCACTGATGACGGGTGTAAGTAGGCGCTGGCTTGAAACTACCATCATGGTTGCTGGTGTTCTATCCTCTCTCGTGCGGAGTGAAGATGTTCCAGAATGAGCGATCCATTTGTTGGACTGCGTATGTGACTTCGAATCAGTTCATTTCGCCTATTCCAACCCAAATGACTAGCATCACATTCAGGGAGTGTTATCATCACAAAGAGTGTACACACCAGTGTTTACGAATGCGTTAAAAACAGGTGCATCAGCGCAAAGAACCGCAAGGTTATCGCAACTCCGCTTTGTTTTGACTTGTTACAGGTCTACATCAGTTCTACATGAAGTTCCATTAAGGTTGTCCCATCGTAAAATAAAGTGAGCAATCCAAAATCTGGCCGACAAGCCTGAGGAAGAATAAACTGTAGTAATCATCAACTACCCCATTCTATCTAGCAGGTTGACTCAAAGAAAGGCTGTGCTTTGGTCCGGAACTCTTGATGAAAGCATCGCAACCAAGTCAACCAGTCAACACTAGCATAAACCACTAACAATGTCCAGATTGTTGTTAAGCAGTCCCAAAACACTATGTTCAGTTCTTAAAAAACATTTGAAAAGGGCTAGTTATCCTGTGGATGATCATTTTAGGGGTACATTTATTGACTTCGCTCGGCTAGTTAACTCACCTGTTAATGATTACAATTATCGTCCCTTGCACAAATCGCTTAGGTGGGATCGACCACCATCAGTGACAGCCATACAACTGACGCTCAACTGTCCATAAAAGAACCGACTAGAATCGGTCCGTTCTGGAAGTTCTGTAGCCCCTAAAGCATGATTTGGGAGAGCGGTTAAATTTTGTCTTTCCGAGCGGTGGTCACTCGAGGGAGTACGATTGGGGCACAAGACAATGATGAGTTAAGAGCGACACCAAACACAACAAACAATAAGATAAAAGAAGCTTGGAATAAACCACACTATGCTATACTATACCATACCATACTATACTATACTATACTATACTATACTATACTATACTATACTATACTATACTATACTATACTATACTATACTATACTATACTATACTATACTATACTATACTATACTATACTATACTATACTATACTATACTATACTATACTATACTATACTATACTATACTATACTATACTATACTATATACTATACTATACTATGCTGTAGGGTGGAGGACCACCACAGTTGAGCAGAAAGCATCAGTGTTTGGTCTGGGCTACATGGTGCTGGTTCCCCGCCAAAATAAAATCGATTTTCGCCCCCCGAATTAGACCATCCAAAGGTTTTGACCAAAACCGTTCATTTTTTAGCGTTATTCTCTTCTGAGAAGGTTGTATCCGTTGGAATAAACCTCAAGATATCAGGCGAATGAGACTTACTGTGGGAGTTGGACGCCTTTGGGTTAATCTGTACGGAGAGTGAAACACACTTCCGGAGTAATGGCCACGCAGCTGTATTAAGTCTGCACAGTCATAACAAATGTTTGAAAGGTGATGAAACTGAGATGCATGGTTTGACGTCAAGAAATTTGGTGGTTTTCGGTTATAGCTAGGGGCTACCGTCGTAGTTATGTTATTTTAGCTAGCCAACTTGACCCTTGGAGCGTAAATCAGTGGTAAACTTCCTCTCAAAATGGACCGTTGTGGAGTGCTACCTAGGCCTGGTCTGTTCAGCGAAATAAGAGTATGTGCGGTAAACTTGATCACGAGTGTTCCAAACTATTACGTGAAAAAAGCTCTGTCTTTTTACAACTGCTGTATCCTCAACAATTCTAAAGCCTTGAATGTGCGGGATACATACTACCGTCTTAACAAAAAGTTCCTGCATACTCGTCAAAGGAGCCTGCCATTCGGGTCAAACCAGTGACTTTCGGCGGCTATTTGTACTGTAACGGTTAACCTTTTGCTTAGTTACTTCTCTAATCAATTTCACACCGGCACCTACTACCACCATTCCGTTTTGTCCGTCTCAAAGTCAAGCGTGAACATCGTGACATGAATGAGACAACATGTCAACTCCCGTTTTGTAGGACACCAGGTGATTTCACATTATTGCTTCACTATTACAACTTACACTCAGAACGATATGTCCTCCGTTTGGTATTGTATTTGACTTGATTAAGGTGCACCTAGTTAATTCAAGGTTAATTCAAGGTTACTTCAAGGTTTAATGGTCTAAAAAGCAATTAACTTTACAAGGACCATAGGGTGAACGTATATGCACAAAGGGACGCAAAAATATGCGTAACGTTTACTGAGTATCACATGGAGTTAAATAGTTCCAGATTCGGTTTGGACATAAGATGTGCATCTAAATTGTTCTTGAAAATGGTTAAACTCGGCGAATGTACAACATTGGGAGGTAGGGAGTTCCAAATGAAACATACGCGGACCGCAAAAAAGTTCCGTCGACAGTTCACCCTCGAGTGAGGTACCGCGAGCGAAAAGTCATGCCTCCTGCCCGTTCGTGTTCGATGTCGGACAAAAAGGTCTTCCAGCGGATGATTAGGTGTCTTCAGTATATTATATGTTAGAATTAGGTAAATTTCAGGAACGAGTGCTTTTTAGCTGTACGTCCATCTGAACAAGCACCAGTCTATCCTCCCAAGCCCACTGACTGATTGGCGAGATTAACCGAGGCTTTACCGGTGGCAGCTTTGAATCCCGGAACTGTCTACCTAAATTATTTTTTATTAAGGCTTGCATGCATCTGTGAATTTGGATGAAAACCATATCGCCATCCTAATGGGCGTGGCGGTTTTCAGTAGATTATGCGGGAACAACAATTTCGGAAGTCTGATAAGCGCTGATCACATGTGGAACCGAAAAGTCTGCAGGCGGACGCATGTGAGACCTAGATATCCAAGTTCAAGCCGGAATTATCGGACACCGAAAGTTTCGCTAACCTACTGTTTAGTCCACCTAGAACTAGACAGTTCGGTTGGGCCAAAGAAGGCTTCGTTTTCTTAAACATGTTTATTCGTTCGTTTACATAATTACTTATTCAGTTGTTTGTGCTTGTTTATTGGTAGCTTGTCTATTGGGAGCAGATAGTATCGTTTTCAGTGCATCTTTGCGACAGAATAACAGCTGACGTTCACACTTTAATTCCTTTGGTCACCTATTTAGGAAATACGCAATAAACTTTTGCAGTGGTATCCAGCGTAGTTGCTGTAGCGATTGTCCGAAGAGAGACAGGAATATAACGGACAACTTCTTTCTACGGGCTGCAACTGATTCTGATGTTGAGATTCCATTGGAATATTAAAGTGCATGTAAACTCTAATAAAGCAGTGAAGCAAACGTGCATCGGCATGGGAAAAATGTAAGACTGATGTGTACGTTGTATGAATGAGCTCAGTGGTTAATTCCACGAACTTTCTGACCGGAAGATCTGTGGTTCGTACTCAATCCCGGCATATCGACCGCTACTCTCTGGCAACTTGGAAGTAGATCAGTCTTCATGTTTCCTTCAGGTGGCATAGCAGCCAGACACTGAATGTTTGTTAAGACCGAGGTGTCATTATTATTATTATTATTATAACTAAGTTGTACGATAATCGTAGCCCAGAATCTTTGCCGCCTGATTGGTAGCTTGGATCTGGTGGCTTCCGGAAGATTAAAATAAAGAATAACATATCGTCTATACAATTTTCTGTGGAATTACTTCACAGTGAGAATCACAGCTAAGGATTCTTTCTCCTTCGGCCTTGATTTCCCTCCGCCAGCAAGAGTCAGCAAGATACCACGAAAACAGTCTTTTTTGAACCACTTAGAAAGTCTCGTAGTGAGATCACACCCATGCTGTATTCTGAGTTATGAGCTGCTGCGATGATTGAAGAAGGAAACAGAACATCCAACTCGAGTACATGTTTCATATGAGAAAAAGCAGCTCAACGCCCGTTTGACCAGTTCCATATGGACAAGTGATAGTCTGTTCAGATTATCAAATATACTGGTCTGAGTCTCGGTAAACTGTTACAATGTGTAGGTCTGAGCTGCGTGCTAATACCTATCAATATACATGCGCACTGCTACATGTCACAGATATTTTATCATTAGTTTGCACTCCCAATTGCAGCTGAGTATTTGTGACAGCATATATATTTTACGTCTAAATTGAACGTTCGATGCATCATAACCACCGGTGCTGTGAACCATTAAAGAGCTCTCGAAAAGTCCCACACATCTTCGATCACTCAGAGCAAGATCTGGTCGATGATTCGAGTGATTTAACGTCTCTGTGGCCTATTCTAACCCAAAGACTATGGTTCACAGCATGTATGGTCCCGTAAATAAGCGAACAACCGACACTCAAACTGCTATAACTCGTGGCATCTAACAACCGGGAATCAGCTCAACTCTTCATCATTTCACAAGCGACATTTGACTGCCGGCGATAATGGTTGATGATCTTGGTGTAGCATTTTGATGAGAGATATTTTCGAAATCTGTCCATTAGGATATAAAATTGGCGGGAACTGGGGGGATTATGTCTACCTAATGAGCCCCAAGAAAGGCGAAACCAGCAGTGAGCTATCGAAAATTGTTCAGCAGTCTTGTATGTATTCTCTCTCAAGAAAATGCGTGCTAATATTTGCACGCGAAAACTTCTACCTGAATAAGATAACTTGTGTCCCTTGTAACCCGTCCCAGTTCCACCTCGCAAATTTATTTTAAACTATCCACGAGATAAGATATATTTCCGTTCTGTCATATGTATGTTAGAAGCAATCCTTGAATGAAAACCTAGGTCCCTGTATTTTGATCATTTCTTTTAGTTTATCGGTTCATAGTCACATGCAAAGTAGGGCTACATTAGTTGAATTAGTATCTATACTGAGCTATACATAATGCGTAATGCCATCCAGGGGCTGTTTGTGTTGAACGGACTTCAGGAAACTCCATCTAGAGTTGGTGATGTCTCGCTCATCATTCAAGCATTTTAACAGTCTGATCGAACTTACATGACTGCTTACCCGCCACAGGTTCGGGTACAACCGATTTGGTACGAATGGTTTCTGATGAAGAAAACCGATTTATTTCACAGCAAAAAACCTCTCAATAGCCTTCGAGCAACCAATTGAGACAGTGTGCCGGAATTCGTACGCAACGCGCACATCTAGGTTATTGGTACTTTGAGGGCTGAAAGACCCCAGGAAGATGGCATTGGACAATATGTACACTACTCAACCACGGAACGAAGTTATGTAGTCATCGGCAGTCGATCGGTGATATTAGAGGACAATACGCCCTCCCACTGGATGCGTGAATTGTGGGCATCGGATGAGGAACGCATCTAAATGATCACCTCGCTTACTAAAGATAGTCACCTCACATCTGCCCGAAATTTCTCGACAGTGTCTCGAGATCAGGTGGACGGACTTGAGTAAACAATATGTACCACTGCCTCGATCGTTATTATGGAAACTGGCATGGCTGTTGGCTGGACTGCCTTAGCGTTGACAAGGCAGAGTACGATCCCAGTATAATCGCCGGTCACACTATTCGGACTGCACTCTCACTTTTCCAGCTTTATCGAACAGGACTACGCGATTTCCACCAATGTGGACGTGCCTTGCTTGCTGTTGTGATTACAGGTCATTAGGATATCGATCCAGCAAGCACGTGCTTCCTTGTTTTGTTCTGTCTACGATAGACGATTGGTAAACATTTCTAACTCATGGCCGACTCTTGAGTACTACTCAGCTGCAGTGAGCTGAGACAATTGGACTGGTGTGGTTGTGCAGTTGTCTTATTTTTTCTCCCATTTGCTTCCTCACTCCCGTCCAGATGTCCTGTGTGTGCCATGATCGGAAGGAAAGCATTTGAGCTTCGTTCCAGTAGTTCGCTTTACATGACAAGATTCACTTAATGGACCGTGAACAAAAGTGGTGCGATTGGCTTTCCTACCCTTGAAGTGACTTTCCCTATAAAGGAATCCATACTTAATTTAACTGGGTATCATAACAAGTGATGGTATCGAAACATCCGAGTAACCCGGATAACTGATTCAAATAAATGATGGCAAAACGAATCAGGTTACTTCATTCCCCTATTGGGACAGGCCCTCTTATGGATCATTTTTCTCACATTTTTGCTTCGTTAACTAAACATCCCCAAATAGGTGGACTGAACACGTTCAACATACTGATGAGCACTGTTCCACCCCTCAGGTCATCGTCATTAATTAACTGGTCACTTAATTCTCTAGATGAGACATTCAAGCTCACATGGTCGATCAGTAAGCACTCAGTGAGCCGCACGTCTTATCTACACCAATAACGTTTTGCGGTAAAAGCTGTCAACCGATCGATACATCCGGGTACATACACAGGATGAGCCTAACTCAGGACAATGCTTTTCAGACCTAACCCAACATGACTGACATCCATCAATCCGAGTACTGATAATTTCCTCCACATATGGTATTCGGCAGCTTTCAGTTAGTCAAATTTTCTGAAATATTCTATTGCACGGATTATGTCAAAGGAGAGTACCGAAACTATATTCCCTTTTCTGAGAGTTTTGTCTCTTATTCGCATTCCGTCAAACTTTTACTCGGAAAACGGAACAGAAATAGTACTTTTGCAGTCGCTAACCCGATCCGCATTCGAGAGTGGAACAATGTGGAAGAAATGTATTAGTTTCGAAGAGTTAATTTGAGTTATTTCCCATGACAGTGACCCAAGACACCCCCGGAAATTTGCTTGATCTTTCCACAGCTGTCCAGACTTTGGTGGGCAAATCATGGCCTGTAAACTGTGATGAATGAGTTAAGAATTGGAGGCGAACTTAGTGGCCACGATAGTCTTTCTTCGTGTTTTCCGGCCTTATTCCTTCCCTACTTGGTCACGTTTTGACAGGCTGTCGGGTAGGCGGATCGTGACGACTTGGCCAAATGGCAGGTCTGTCATCGAGGTCGCCTAGGTGCACTTTTGTCTTCATCGCCCTGGTCACGCACACACTCCACTGAATGAGTCACTCTTGTGTCTGTTTTGAATGAGATGGCCAGGCCACTGACCTTTTCACGCACTCTGTTGCTTAGATCACTTAGTTTTCAAATCATTGTCACACCATTCTTAAGTGTCCGAGGCTACACTGTTGATCACGTTGTGCGTGCGACCAGCTCTGCCTAAAGAAGACCTGTATGCAGGAATCCTCATACAAGAGAACAACCGATTCGGTAGACAACGCCGGTGCTTCACTGCGGTACAACCATGATTTATTTGAAAGCCTTATTGTAAAGAAAAGAGTAAAGGTGGACGGTGAAGAGACTTGGTGCTAGCTTGCCCCAATCATTCCGAGGTGCCTACACCTCCAGACATTCACTTAGGCAATCTGGATAGAAACTGACAACAAGAACGGTAGAAGTATCGCTCGTTCGACAATCGGCTTATTCAACCACTGGTCGTCATGGCTTTTTGACACGCAGATAGTTCGGCGCTGGCCAATTCGGCCCACTGTCACATTTAAAAAATGTATCTATAGATCATACAAGCTGGTTATCATAGTACAGAGAGAGCAGTTGAGCTTTTTGGCTCAGGAAAGATTTTTATCAGTCATACTGGCTCACTGACATCACACCTGCGTGTATTCCAAGTTGACTTGTCAATTGTTATTGATTGTGTTGGTAACACTAAATTCGCAAAAGCTGGGATGCAAGAGGATGTGTCTAATTGATACGACATTGCATGATAGAAGCAATTCTTTGAAAAACACGATGTTCTTGTGTATTTCTAGATACATTCCCTGGGTTTCCGCCAACCTTAAGCGCTACTTAAATCACAATTGGACGGAATTTCATACCAGGTTGGTTGCTACGGTAAACTCAGCGGAAACTCAGCTGAGCCTCTCGTTTATGAGGTTCTTCAGAAGAAGAAGAAGGCATCTAAACGTTTCGATCCACAGGCAGCTCGGCCCCGGAGCGGCTTGTCCCGGTCATTTGGACCTCTGTTACGGACATTTCGGAACTGGGTATCCCGTCCAACGAACATCTGCCTCACGGCTATGGCAGACTAAGTGGCATTGATTAGTTGCAAAAACTGAAGTCAAAAATAACCTCTTTCGATCAACTAACTGACATCATGCTTTTGAAATGTTCGTACACAGCTAATGTTTCTTTGATGATTGAAATAATAAACAGTTTATCAAAAAGAAACCAAAACTCCTAGCCAGTCTTGAGGAAAGTGATAGCGTTTGTTAAGGCTGGCAGAAGGCGAAGCGTCACGAATCGAAATCAAGTACCTAGAGCACAAATCATACGGATTTTTTGGGCGTCCGTACAGTTGAGTGTAACTCATTGCGCTCTAGTTCCAGCTAAGTGATGCATATTTGTCGTTCGCTTTCAGAGACTCTGCCAGTCGCTAAACGGATGGATGTCGACGACTCAGAAACTTTGTATTACAACCTTTCCGATGTGGCGGTTTTCGGAAAAAGTTTCTAGCCAATTGTGCAGACAGAACATGTGTAAGCACGAGAACGCAGTCTATCTCATAATTACTTTCGACAAGTAGTTGTAACCCCAACTAAATACAGCTGCGCACACAATAAGAATTCTATCAGCCCTGATGAATCTTCTGGCAGGACAACTACCATTCTCTTACACGACATCTCAATCGGTTGATAATCCTCAGGACCCAATGGATTTTAGGCAGGGTGCGGAACTTTTCGGCGATTACTAATTAACACATCCTCCCTAAAAGTAAAGGAGTAATAGGTTCGGATCAAAATTCAAGAAAAAACGAACTTCTAATTAGGTATACTTTGTCGACAGGAGATAAAAAAAATAGAGATACGTGCAGACTAAAAATCCCAATTTCCGGATGATTGTCGCACCTGGTATCTGGAAATTGTTAATCCAGCTTGATACTAAGCATACTAAGCTTGCACACAACCATTAGTCGTCCAGTCTATCGGTCCTCAGTCAGACACAAAACACAAGAGAGAGGCAATGAAAACTGAAAATTCAGCTATTCCCCACCAATTGGTCCCTGTTACACTTGGAATTCATGTCTGTACAGGTTAATCTGGGTCTATCGGGGACGTCTTCCACGGCCTCGTCATCTATCGTCAAGTCTCAACATGAGCGGTAGACGAGAACTGTTAATTCGTCTATAAGAGCAAGTACTTTCCTGTGCAATCGATATCTTGACTGTTGATCTAGCCTCTCATTGAAATGTCCTTCAAATGCATGTTACGATGTGGTGTGCAGGCTGGGAGTACTCTATACGGCTAAAATGAACTACCTCAGGTGTCACAACTAACTTTACAAGGTTTGAGGTACTAATCTATTTTGGTCTTTCAAAGATTCCCCCAGGACCGGTGACGAAGCACTTTTGCTGATCATTGTGTGATCGGAGCCAATATGACAGCCAGGTAGCCTCCCGGGGCCAAGCTTAGCTAGTGAATCCTTTAACGTTCTGCCAGGTGAGGCAATATGGTTACCTGTGAATTCAAATGTCAGCGAATCTAAATCATTTTGTGTACAGCAGAAGTACGAGACCGGGTTTCTATACGCACTTTGTTCTTGATTAAGCCACGTGGTTAAACTGCGTATGGAGCTGAAGTACGTGAATGACACATGCGTCAGTAAATAATTGATGAATTTGACTGGTCAGCTTCTGATAGGCGTATTGAGAGCTGTGCATTCGGTTACATCAGCACCAGCGATGGTATACCGCCGGAAGGATTTCCGTTGAACACGCGAGTGAATAGGGTAGTCTCAAATTTGGCCTGATCAAAATATCAGCATATATGATGGTCATAAAGAAAGAATTAACGCAAAGTAACACATTGGATTAGAGTAGGAGATGAACATGAAACGTAACTTGTGGAAATGCCCGAATAACACTATATGGCAATGAAACCGAGCTGAATTCCGCCTGTAGCGAACATGCAGTTTCAGTTCAAATGAAGAAATGTTTGTTCGACGGAATCAGTCCACTTGGCAGCTAGTTACATCGAATAAGAGAATGGCGTCGACTGCTTGGAGAAAGTGATCGAATGGGAAAAGGAGCGAGCAAGCGTTTAAATTTGGCTCATATTTAGTCCATGGTAAGCCACTGATGAACAAATGTACGCGCTACCGTACTGATAGGCCAACTGTTTCACCAAAAGGTGTTGGTAGATAAAGGTTTTCGACCCTCATTCGGGCAGGTTTTCCAGCTTTCAATACCTCTGTAGATGCACGTTGTTGAAAAATTAGGTGAATGGGGGATTATTTGTAAATGAACAGTCTGCTCCTCAAATCAGGTCAACTACAACGTGTGTACCAGCTGGCTGTCCAGCTCTAACTGACTTGGAGAAGACTACAGGAGTACTTACGTTAGAAACGTCACTCATTGGTTCAAATGTACCTCTCGTATTAGAGTCTAGATAGTCCTCTTTCTTTTGTGCTGTATTCACACCACCACCAAGGGAATGCGTCGTGCCATGATGATTAACTGAGCACGTCAAATGTAGATATTTACTATAGAAAGAAAACCGTCTGGTTACCGATGGAATATTGTGCTTTGTGGAGGAAGGGGTTACTTTGTAGTCCTCAGATTGTAGTCTTCAGTTTGTGTTTTCGTCAGGTACCGATCCTTGTTACCATAGTGGTTGCGGTTACCATGTTCGCTGATGAACCACACAATGTTGGCAAATTTTACGACAGCGATGTTTTTAGCCAAAAAACGCGCGGTGGAGCTCCGAAGGTGCGTCCAGGTGTTACGGAGATAGGTTGTTGATTTGCGGTACGGAAGAATGGTTGTAATATTAGTAAGAATGTGCACTCAAAAACTCACACCCACAGTAAGTAGATGGGACAAAATAATTTTCTTAGCAGTGATGAAAAAGCACTCTCATTGACGGGCCAAAACTTGAGAAAAAATTCTAAAGGATGACTCCTTGATAACTGCTGGGGTATGGATTGCGATCAGTGATTACCATTCATGAGAATGAAATGGTATGCACTAAACAAGCGTGTGCTAAAAAATTTCACCGTACATCCCCATGGAGGCATTGAGTAAATGAACACACCCCAGACGTACCACAATGCATCCCCAATGCACCCAAAGGGAGAAAATCGCAGCAATGTTTCCTAAAATGAAGCTTTCTGAGCCTTGTATAGGAGGCAACAGGGCGTCTCGTCATTCATTCATTCATTCATTCATTCATTCATTCATTCATTCATTCATTCATTCATTCATTCATTCATTCATTCATTCATTCATTCATTCATTCATTCATTCATTCATTCATTCATTCATTCATTCATTCATTCATTCATTCATTCATTCATTCATTCATTCATTCATTCATTCATTCATTCATTCATTCATTCATTCATTCATTCATTCATTCATTCATTCATTCATTCATTCATTCATTCATTCATTCATTCATTCATTCATTCATTCATTCATTCATTCATTCATTCATTCATTCATTCATTCATTCATTCATTCATTCATTCATTCATTCATTCATTCATTCATTCATTCATTCATTCATTCATTCATTCATTCATTCATTCATTCATTCATTCATTCATTCATTCATTCATTCATTCATTCATTCATTCATTCATTCATTCATTCATTCATTCATTCATTCATTCATTCATTCATTCATTCATTCATTCATTCATTCATTCATTCATTCATTCATTCATTCATTCATTCATTCATTCATTCATTCATTCATTCATTCATCATTCATTCATTCATTCGCATGGATACATCACCTGAGCGTACAGGAAGATATTTGGTAATTGAGACGAAAATGAAACAGATCACTCCTTGAAAGATGAGTCTCCTAAACCATTCAGACTATTGTCTCTTATCTGCATGAACTAACTGAGTTTCTCATCGAATTTCCAAAATACACCAAACATCTCTGTCTTCTCTCCTCGATATTCATCTTTCATTCATCATTCATGTAGTTCATCTTCGCGTCTGATTGTGTCAAGCCCGAGATAGCTCATTGGTCAAGGCGCGAACTTTCTGATCGGAAAGTAAGTCCTGGCATCTCGATTGCGTCTGGCTAGGCGATCTGACAGCCTTCGTGCTCCCTTCGGGTGGTATGAAAGCTGGCCACCGGAAGGTCATTCTTTATTATTTAGTTGAATCGGTAGCTTAAACAGACGATGTGAAGTGGTTACAAAGCGGTACCATTCAATACTTTCACCCTCAGTAAATAAATTCACCGTGCCGATATTCTTTAATGATTACGCCGGGGAAAAATGATTCCGAGTCCCTCGAGTCGAAGTTAAAACACTAAGCACAGCCTTTATGCTTAAACACATCTTCTACGCATGAATTAATTGGAAAGCTGGCGTGTTGTACGACCCAAGTATGGTATTCTGATATGTACAAAGGAGCAGTCAAGGGTTAGAAACCTTGGCAGATCTAAAAGTTTCCGGCGAGATCGGTGGACTGAAAACTTCTGCAGAGTGGGTGTTTCATCTGACTTTTAAGGAACAGCGCGAACTTCATATACCTCGGCCGGTTTATTGGTTGAAATGCGGCCACNGTGAATTTCAGGAATGCCACATTCAGCGATGATGGTCTGTTGATTTATGCTGTCTGATCATTAATTAGAAAACCCAGGCACTTCAAGCGCATCTCACTGACTAAGTATCTGATGGTGGTCGTCATTTTGGCTGCATTCCTCTGGTTTCTTGTCAACTCCGGTTATTCCCCCACCTTCGTTATCCGGAATACGGAGCAATAAACCTCATAATCCCAGGAAACTAAATGCCTTACAAAAGCCGAATCTATCGCACCGAATTCAGTGTGAAAACTTTAGATTCATCGAAACCCTCGTGATACTTTCCAAATCGCTTTGAGTGTCGATAGGCCAATCTTATCGTCATCAAAATTACGGACACAAACTGGGGTTATTAGGGCTAAATTGTTCCAGAACGGTACAAGAACGGTGATCACACCACCTGACGAGATGATTTCAATTTGGCAGATTGAACAAAATTTACCTAATACTTTGCAAAATTCTACGCTGTTAACGTAAGCCTGTAAAATTGGTCAGCGAAAATCTTACTTTATGAGGGGCACTTTTCATGAGACCCTAAGCAGCCAAAGACAGGAGGATCTTATTACGTAATGGCTAATCTTTTTGCGAAAGCCAGAATAAACCAGAATGGATCCAACCCAATAAAAGTGGAATATGCATATGTTACAGTCCTGTTATTCTTTCATTAGAGATATTGTTATTTCCAGACTTGTCCAGACAAGCATTATCCGCCGCTGAAGCGATTTGACTTTTCAGTAAACATACATACAAAATAATCTACGAGACTCTGACGACCCATGACCGGTAAATTTTGTGAACAAACAATCTCCGATCGATTCAGCTAAAGAAGAATATAATAAACGAGCAATTCAGTTGGGTCTTCTTTGAGAACCAAACTGGTATTTTGCCAATTTCATGAAGTTTTGGTTCAAGCAGAAACTCGGGAACTGCGCCTCCCTGATGAGCCCCGAGGGTGAGGTGATCGGTCGTGGGCAACCTTATAGGTAGTGCATCAAGTCCATACAGTTTGGTGATTACTTCTTTCCGCTTACCGTTTATTCCACACTTTTGCTGAGCGCATGCACGATTGTTATGGTGTTCCTGAATGCCCCCAGCCCACTGGAACTTAATCAAATTTACACTGGCGAAAGAATGTCACGCAGGTGGTCACGCACCGATAAGACAGTTTAACTGACGTGGTACGAATCGGTTTTAGATCCTTATCCCTTTACTCCTTTTTATCTAGCCCTCACTGCGTGTGGACTCCCGTTTTTTGTCCGACATTCTGTTTGCCGGCTCGTACTTTGATGTGACTTGTCAAGAAGAGCCCCTAGAAAGGCGAAACCGATCGTGGGCTGTCGAAGAGTTTTCAGCAACCTTATGAATAGGGTATTACGTCCCTAAATGTACCGCGATATCTGGAATATCGTATCAACTGAACCATGAGACGGCCTGGTGCAGCATATTCAGTTGCTTACAAAAAATAATGATAAATGAGGGATTCAGCTGGGTTTTTGGTGAGTCTCCCGTCAAAATCAATGTGGTATACAAATGAGTGTACTTTGCTCATTTCGTGCAGTTTGGGTTCAAGTAGAACGTAAGGTTGACTCGTGGACTGCACCTAGGTGATGAGCCCCAAGAAGAGCGAAACAGGTCGTGGGCTGTCAAAGGGTTTTCAGCAACCTTACGCATAGCATATTACATTTGTGTGACCAGATTATGTGCGATACACAACTGTGTGCTCATCAGAATTATGCTAAGTGGCGTTAGCTTCATGATTTGACTGTTTGCATCTGGTTGCAACTCATCCAGTCATTGGATATTGCATAATACCACGAAGAGAGTGCCTGTTCGGCGATCTTGACAGTTGG
>NW_008751704.1:1026132-1040979 GCF_000715545.1 Opisthorchis viverrini | reverse complement strand
TAAGCCTGTAAAATTGGTCAGCGAAAATCTTACTTTATGAGGGGCACTTTTCATGAGACCCTAAGCAGCCAAAGACAGGAGGATCTTATTACGTAATGGCTAATCTTTTTGCGAAAGCCAGAATAAACCAGAATGGATCCAACCCAATAAAAGTGGAATATGCATATGTTACAGTCCTGTTATTCTTTCATTAGAGATATTGTTATTTCCAGACTTGTCCAGACAAGCATTATCCGCCGCTGAAGCGATTTGACTTTTCAGTAAACATACATACAAAATAATCTACGAGACTCTGACGACCCATGACCGGTAAATTTTGTGAACAAACAATCTCCGATCGATTCAGCTAAAGAAGAATATAATAAACGAGCAATTCAGTTGGGTCTTCTTTGAGAACCAAACTGGTATTTTGCCAATTTCATGAAGTTTTGGTTCAAGCAGAAACTCGGGAACTGCGCCTCCCTGATGAGCCCCGAGGGTGAGGTGATCGGTCGTGGGCAACCTTATAGGTAGTGCATCAAGTCCATACAGTTTGGTGATTACTTCTTTCCGCTTACCGTTTATTCCACACTTTTGCTGAGCGCATGCACGATTGTTATGGTGTTCCTGAATGCCCCCAGCCCACTGGAACTTAATCAAATTTACACTGGCGAAAGAATGTCACGCAGGTGGTCACGCACCGATAAGACAGTTTAACTGACGTGGTACGAATCGGTTTTAGATCCTTATCCCTTTACTCCTTTTTATCTAGCCCTCACTGCGTGTGGACTCCCGTTTTTTGTCCGACATTCTGTTTGCCGGCTCGTACTTTGATGTGACTTGTCAAGAAGAGCCCCTAGAAAGGCGAAACCGATCGTGGGCTGTCGAAGAGTTTTCAGCAACCTTATGAATAGGGTATTACGTCCCTAAATGTACCGCGATATCTGGAATATCGTATCAACTGAACCATGAGACGGCCTGGTGCAGCATATTCAGTTGCTTACAAAAAATAATGATAAATGAGGGATTCAGCTGGGTTTTTGGTGAGTCTCCCGTCAAAATCAAGGTGGTATACAAATGAGTGTACTTTGCTCATTTCGTGCAGTTTGGGTTCAAGTAGAACGTAAGGTTGACTCGTGGACTGCACCTGGTGATGAGCCCCCAAGAAGAGCGAAACAGGTCGTGGGCTGTCAAAGGGTTTTCAGCAACCTTACGCATAGCATATTACATTTGTGTGACCAGATTATGTGCGATACACAACTGTGTGCTCATCAGAATTATGCTAAGTGGCGTTAGCTTCATGATTTGACTGTTTGCATCTGGTTGCAACTCATCCAGTCATTGGATATTGCATAATACCACGAAGAGAGTGCTGTTCGGCGGATCTTGACAGTTGGGTTGCAAACGTTTCATCACCAACAACCAAGCAATGCACCCGAGCTACCTGTATTTCACAACATTGACTGCTATATAACTTTGTCTTAATGGCATCCCTTAAATAAAGACAGCTAGTTGTTAGGCTTACAGCGAGCGTCACATTCACTTGACGCAACACACCTCGTTACCGGTTAGCTAGCAAAACGCTCCAGTATTCGGTGACGCTGCACCTTGTCTGTATTTACCAAACCCCGGGTCACGTGGTCCGTTGCTTTGTTTGTGAACGAAAAATGCGACATAATATCAGGGTGGAAGTTGTCTGCCATATAGGCGATTAGTGAACCGGTGTTCAGATTCAACTTCGTAACTATCGCTAATTCGTGTGATCGAACCAGACTGTATATGATTCCGCATAGCGGCAAGTTTTGCCCATAAATCATGTTTATGCTTCAGCATATTGTTGGTCTTCATTCTGTCCTTGAGCAAATAGACAAAACTATTGGGTAGAAGTGTTTGGCCAGCCCCTGCACGCACAAACGACGCAGATGATTCCCTGTTCAAAAATTCTGTAGGCGACAAAACAGTCCGCTACCTCAATTCCAGAATTTCTAAGTTAGACAGTCAGGAACTTTTTTTCGAATGAATCACGCGACTGGCACCGTGTCAGACCAATTTGCCAGACATTGGGCGACACTCACACCCTGATTTAAGCCAGCTTTTCACGTTTATGGTCTGGTCCATCAACATTTAAACTTTAGCAGTTGGTCAAATAACCGCATTAGCGAGGTATGGATCTGGTCCTAAATGTCTGCCAGAATACCCTGTGATGACTTTGTAAAGACGAACTTGAAGTGATAAGCTGTCCCGTTTTCATGTTGAAACATCCTTCTATTTCCCATGTCCCAGCCGGGCTGAATCGATTTGTCTCAAGTGATACGTAGCCTCTAGATTGGTACCCAAGACACTATACTCCCATATCCATACTTGATACTGTATCATCACGAGAATTCCCAGTGGTCACTGGTCTGGGCGTACACCCACGCATTGAATACCCGTACTGAGAACAGTTCAGATCCCTTGGTCGAACAAGTCAAGTTCAGATAGGTTTTAGCGACGAATCAGAGGGCCAGTTCACTCCGGCTTGCTTACAGACAGTCTGTCCCATCGGTAGGTAGCCAACCGCACCCTATTTACAGCAACCTTATGAGTAGCGTGTTACATATAGAAAAGTACGTATTGTGATATCTCGATTAACGTACCAACTGAAAATTGAGATGGCTTGATGCAGCACCATCATAAACAATAGATTCAGCTGAATTCAGCTGAGTCTGCCATAAAAAAAGCAAATATGAATATCTGCCAAAACGGAGGGTTTTGTTCCAGAATGGAAGTTAGCTTTTTCACAAATTGATGCTTCCTGTGTTCTCCGCAGAAAGTCGGTGTTTTCAGGTTCAATTTGCGCAATTAAGTCATGAACTGTTGAGAAAAGTTTATCTTATGACCTGCTTCACACGTATCTCGAGCAATCATTGAACATGTTACGTGTCACTGTCTTTGACCTGTGCTCTGTCAGTTTCATGGATTGTAGCAACTTTCTTGAGGGTGTTCACATATCTATTAAACAAGACGTCGGTTTCAGAAGAGCTTGATAAACAATCGGTAGTTTTTATCAAGCTCTTCTGAGACGATGAATCAGTTCCAAACCTTTTCCAATTGGTTGAAGACGTCGGTTTGTTCCAACCATGCATTTTTCGAAGCAGTCGCAAGTGGTTTAATAGATTAGATGTGCACATTGGTCATGTATAACTTTGAAAATGCCATATCTTACCTTTACACTTGACCCATCTTGTTTGCAATCTGATAAAAATTGCCGAGTGTTGGTCAACGTTCCATGTAGGAAATCCCATGATGTTTGATCTGAGATGTGCGTATTCACCGTATGAAAAAGAATTTTTATTCAGCCATACAAGTACACAATGGTCGACTGAATTCGACTGATTACTCCGGGTGGGGGAGTAACAGTGGACCCCTCATTCCCTTTCAGATAGCGAATGAAGAAAGCATCCAGAAAGGCTGTAATCCCATACGATCCAATCCTGTGAGATGTTGACAGACTGGGGTAAAGCTTATTCGGAAATTCTGACCTGAAGAATGAATAAAAATATCATCAGCTCGCCGCCCAATATGCGAAGGCGGTCGAACAAATAAGCTGACTCAGATGAAATTCGTGAAAACAGATAGCGCATTACAAGAAGAAAAGTCGTGATGGTCTATTTTGATAGCTTGTCTTTAGCGAGAGTTGATAAGATCAGAATGCTTAAAGCGGTGTGGAAAATGAGTATATACCACCGAGGTTTGTATGCGGATGAGTGGCTCGCACACGAGGCTGTTGAAGGAACTGGGAAAACAATGTATTCGGCATCAAAAGAATCCCCCAACCATCAACATATGGCCAACCGGTGCTTTGCGAGCAGAACTCCAGACTCCAGCCCATTCAGAAAGCATAACACAAATAGTGACGAGGAATGCGATTTCTATCAGCGGAAGCATTGTGACAAGGCCACCCATCTGAAGACTAAACATGTTCGATTTGAAGTGCTATCTCTCAGAAGAGGTTAAATCTCGTGTACCCAGCCAACCCCATCATGACACGTAAACACAACGCCCAATGCGAACTACGAGAAAGCCACATGATGAAATCATTGACTCTGATATCAAAGTTTCTTAGCAAGCGGATTAGCCCAACATTCATCCTCTTTAAAGCAAAAACATCTGTGGCTAATCGAAAGGTGCCAAACATCACGCTGGAATGGGAGGTATTAGACTTAGCATCGGTACATTAGGAAGGTCTCTGTTCGGTTAAAATCCAAGGTGACGGTGTAAATGAAGCTGAATGGTAAGACATCGCCCAACGAAAGAACCGCAGAGTAAAGGGTAAAAGAGTAAAGGAAAGAATAAAAAGCGCAACAATAATATATACGAATGTAATGCGCTAGTTTAAGACTTGGAAAACATGGGACTTAAACTAGACACAGGACATGAATTGTATAACTGTGGATGCCTTATGTACGACGCACAGTCTAAGAAAGCATCCTTATCTAAACGAAGACTTTTGATAACAGAAGCAACATTCATTTAGACTTTAAAAATGACGGAAACCAACCAGATATCTAAGGATAAAATGTCTAAAATCTGGCTTGCTTCTCTCATCGCCTTAACCTTTTGAAACAAATCAACATGTGTATTCGTTGAATGTCGACTCTGTCTCACCGTAGCGATATGCCAACCTCCACTATACTTAAGTGAAACATTAACAAACAAGGGTGTAAAAATGGGGTCATATTCAAATTCCATTCCACTAGTGTTCAAGTAAGTCGACATAACAGGAGCATATTTAATTTAATCTGGCTAATTACCGGATACACAGCATTCAATTGACTCAACCAATGCTTAGTAATGCCGCTCAGTAGGATTCTTTCAAAACCAAATTCAACATAAAAAAATCCGTTGTATAGTTTCAACGGATTTCACTCTAAGCGAACACCTGCACATCATTGCCTAGAGGACGATCCTATGGCAAAATATGTCGCCAGGTTACGTGATTTTCACCTCAGAGAATATCCACTCACGTTGTGACACGAAACTTTTTCAAGCTGCAACGAAGACTTAACCGGGAATATCATTCATTTGCAAACAAATTTGGTTTATGATGTTTCTAGGCAACTGAATGTGCTGCACCAGGCCGCCTCATAATACATTTGTTACGATATTCCAGATATCGCGATACACTCATAGGCGTAATACACAAATCATATGGTTGTTGACAGTTCGCGACAGTTTCGTCTTTCTTCGGGCTCACCAGATTTGAATTAAAAACAGTCAACACCGTGAAGATATTGTGAGATATCAGCCCGCTTTGCTTGCCTTACCACAGTTCTCGTTCCCTTGTCTTGCGCAATGACCGGGCCATACATTCCCGTGACCATAGTTCGCCTCAGTGTCCTGTTTGCATGTGTGATAGGTTGGACCTAGAATGCACTGTTTGTATAAACTACCGAGTGGAACGGATATTGTCATAGAATGGTGTATTCATCTGTACGTGAAGCTCACTAAATAAAAAAGATCCTATGTAAGTAGGCGTGTTAAAGGACCAGTTTCGTCTGGAAAGTAGTTCCATAAATGGCAAAGGCGAAACATGTTGGAAAAGTGGTAAGAGTGGACCAAGCATTCCATATTCCACATTTTCAATGAGAGCCGTTCGGGATTGATTTCAAGAACGGCGAGGACTTTCTCGTATTAGGATTTCGAGGTCCCGTTCTTCAGTTGCTTCGTGAATAAGGTCATTCCCCAATATATATGGATGATGTAATGAATGACGCATGGACAGTGCAGCACATTCTTTTAGTGTTGCAGTGAAGTCGATTCTTTCACTTGGCACTGATGTGAACTGTCCCTCTGTGGAATGATGCCACTCTGTGTTGTCTGAATCGATTCCCGTCATGAACACCAGAAAAAGTCAAGGTCCTACACTCATCGCGTGAACTAGGGACAGAGCACACAATATACTCGGAGTTTTGAGGCTGGAGATGGTAATCTATCTAATCCTACAACTGTCATGATAAATAGTATGCTGTTGTCACAATGTCGCTTCCGAATTAAAATGGTGCACAAGTGAACAATAAACCCATAGGAATTGCTGATACCAAGCAGTAGAAGTGAGGCCTGAACAACAGGGTATGGCTCCAAACCAAACAGCAAGAAGAAACCGACTCTAAGGACCACTTCTGCTACACCTTGTTACGTAACCTTCCGAAATTCAACCGCTTTCCTGGTTCGATCGATGTTGTACGCTTTCCCCTAACCGGGTGTGAGAAGAAAGAATGTACCAGCGTTCATAGAATCTCTCTGGCTGAGTATATCAATACGAACTATCGCGACTACACCCAAGAGCCGATAAGAGCCAGTGTTTAAGTGCGAATGTGGGCCTCAGGTCACTAGTGATGGCGCACACTTTTGCCAAACCCGTTTTGATTCCGCTGCATACCCTTGAATCGTGTATTTTTTTTATCCGAAATCGCATTCAAGGTAAAACTGCAAGCAGCCAAACACCCAGATCTCTGCAACCGATTCAGTCGATGCACCGATTTACAAGGAATGGTGGTAAACCGACACGGCACCACCAATTCTTGAGTTCATTTTAGCAACTGAAAATTAACCATATACATCTCGAGCATTTTGTGATGATTGATGACAGAGAACGAAAGTTGCAAAGTATGTACCCGGATAAAGTAGGAAAAAACAATTACAATATCCATAGGCTCTTTATATTAGAACCTTTCACTCGGTTACGCTCGTGCTAGGAAAAACAATGCACTGCAAATGTGGACATGCATTTCGTAGTTAATTATTTAGACTAGTTTGGTATGAGGAAAATGACTCCATGAATAAAAAAATCAATGTAAACGGTTTTGTGACATCCGCAGCTTAAAAAAGAAGGGAACAGAAGACTGCTTGGAGTTGCTACGGCTGTTAAAGCCGTCTGTTAATCGAGTGACACCGTGCGGGCCAAACAACACGACAGCCACACGCTCCCTAGAATTTGATCAAGCGGTCAAAGGTCGACCGTCTCCACCGTTTGTCCACTCCAGTCACATGCCAGACAGACAGAGGAACCAATGCTGGCCAGGCACAAAACAGGCGACTGGAATCTGACGAATAGCGTGTGTGTAATCGTCGCATATGGTATGACCTACATGCTGCATTTTGATTGGGTAACTAGGTCTAGCTTGCTTGGCTGACGCAGTGCCTTCTCGTGACCGTATATGCACAGGACGCCTATTGGCTTAGACCGGCTGGTCGATCCGGTATAACATGTGGCCATTGTGTGATCTGTCGTTGTTTTGGTCACTCTTGCCTGCCGTTTTTTGATGTTGCCGTGTGTCGTGAAAGACTTGAGTAGTGAGACGCTCATTTGCTCACGGTTTCGGCGCCTCATACTGAGTCTTTCGTGATGTGCCGGCTGATGCGTCGTCCCCAGTCCAATGCTTGATGTCCGGTATTGATTCTGGCTGAGATAGCGGCTGGGATTAGCTGCGCAAGCAAAGCCTATCACAGCCAATATTGATGCCCGACAGCATGCACCTGACATCTAGCGTTTCTTTAGAAGTACCAGCACCCGGTTTGTCATCGATGGCCTGTGATTTTGAGCACATGTTTCTAATATCACAGTCCTGCTTAGGTGACGAACCTGTCTGGTTGTGCGTCGATTTTCTACCGCTGTCAGCTTCCGCGCACACCCCTTGTTCGACTGTGAAATGCCTTCGTTGTAGCATATCACAGCCGTGCTTAAGGGCTTTGTCGGTAGTTCGAACGTCGTTTTGGTCATTCCGCTTGATTTTTGTGTTCATTTGTAACCCGATGCGGTTGGGTATGCGCGTATCGTGGTCATGCTGGCCCTGCTCAATGCCGACTTCAATTAATGATTATGACCTGCGTTGGTCTGTCTACCATTGCATTGGTGCTTGTTTGGCGGGGGTGACGTTCTGTTATGCCACCGGGTTTCACAACTCCACCTCAAGGTTTAGCAAACCCTGCCTCCAACTATTTGCTATACCCAGGTGATATGCACGTCTATAACCCTGGTGAGAGATGGGGGCCTACCAATTGGAAATCCCAACTTTTAGGACGAGCTAAAACAGCCCTGCACGAAGCGACTACCGAGCTGAAATATCCTTTCTAAAAAGACGCCTTGAAGGTAGCATTCACACCCCTTTTTGTTTCCGCCAAAATCGTTGCTCAGCTGATTGGCACGAGGTGGGTGCGCATCTTAACTGCTAGGTCGGCTACAACGGTGATGTCCCCCCCCCCCTCATCTACAGGGAAATAACTGTACAAAAGCAGCGTGCTACTGACCCGCAAATAGTCTCAAATTCGCATTTGGTGTGGTGGGGGACGAGATTATTGAGAAAGCCTACCGCAGTTCTGTTGTGTTAACCTCAGCTAGTCGAGCCAAAACTACTTGGACCTGTGAATTGTTCCGAATTGTCTTAGTGATTGACTAAAGTCTTCCGACATTGCCTCAGCTGCTTACTGCTGACATCCGGTTCCTGTAGTGGGATGAAAGAAGCAAGCCATCGATACGCCGATCGGGAGGCATATAAGGCTTTAGTGAAAGGTTGTTTCGTTGAACAACACTCGTAATGCGCTGCTTGTTCCAGAAATTCGTTATTATGGGCTAGTCTTTCACCAGCTGATGGTAGACCCGATGTGGTATTCTGTCTGAGGCTTACATTGACGGTTATGTACACGGATATCATACGGGTGACTGCCATTATCACTGGTGCTAAGGCATTCATCTGTATTCCACACGGACCGACCCATGTGTTTCTGGTGCGCACCGGATAGTGTGAATCTAACTGCAGTTGCCTAAGAACTCAAATTATTAGTCTCATAGGCTAAGACAACAAATGGGCCAATAAATCTGAGGGCACACGCTACTCACACCACAGGTGACATGTGCCTGTTGGATATCCAAGCTAAAAGTGCGCGTTCAGCGCTCTAACCAAAGGCTGATGAAGGCCTGGTCGAGTCTCTTAATGATTCCCATGAAGTGGATTACAATGTCAACGACCGAGACTCCATTGATGGATGAGCTCAGATAAAATTTCACCGGTGTGCAGCACCTCACCCGATTCTTGTGTGACTGAGTTCATGGTTACGGGGCAAGACCTGGTCATACACCATCCTGCGAGAGTTTAAAACCAGAATTCAATCAGTCCCCTGTCAGCGCAGTTAAAGGTGGAAACATTACCATAAAAAAGCATCTCATAGGAATTCTCGGACAGAAGCTGATCAAGTAGCCGGTCTTCTTAAGGCGTTGTTAGAGGACATGGTACTGGTGATTCCGGATTTTCCAGTACTCACTTCTTGTCACCCTTAGGTTTAGGCTTCCTCACTCCTAGACCGCTAGTGTCAAATTTTGCTGTGGCACCGGTAGTCACGTGCGTATCGGTAAAACTGTCACGTGAAATGCTGAAATCTATTCACTGCGAAAAGGGATATTGATCGGTGGAACGAAACCAACTAACTCCGAATACTGTCATGAGAACAGAAACAATGCGAGGATCAATGAAATGATTCGATAACTAGCAAGTGTCTTCCCAAAAGCGGCAGGAGTTTTTGCTACCCAGTTTTGTTGGTCCATCGGTTTAGCTGCACGATGTACTTTCCGTAACTCGGCTTGCGTTTAAAAGCTTCATAATTGAAATTCGAGACAAACCACTTTTGGGTACTTTTCATGGCCATGAGGAACTCCACTTAAGATTCATACCAGCCATGTAAACAAAACTTTCATACTGAACGTTCTGTGCGGAATACTGAATGCCTGTTCAATTCAAATATGTGCCAGAAGATGTTATCAGGAAAGCCTTCCCTACGGAAAGGGAAATTGGTTTTTTGGAAAAAAAAAGGATTCCACCTTATTAGAAAGACACGAAAATGGGAACCTCAAACAATGATTGTTTTCGTTGTACGCCAAAATGACCGTCTGAGTTGTAATCAATGTCACCCGTAACGGGTCAAATCAAATGAGCCTGAACACATTTATTGAATTCCATCTATAGGTGTGTTTTTGCTGCCTTTCTGGACAAGATAGCTGGAAATTTGTTACCTGGCCCATTAATCTTCAGAGTCAAGTATGGGTGGGAATATAACAGCCTCATAGGTTCTGGAGAATCATTCCTTGAAATTGAGTCAAATGGTGCCCCTCCCCACGAATCCCGCTTATCCGTGGGCGATTTGTGACAGTCTAGCTCACCAAGGAAGCCTAGATCACTCTCCGGACTTACGACTTTCAGATGTGCCAAAAGAACTCCTCAAAATGATCTATTCGGTCCCAAATTCAGGCGAAGTTAAGTTGAACAACTTCAGTTTTGAAAACAGACCCTGACGGCAGTGAATATGTAAAAATAAATAAATAAACACATAAATGGCTCGGGCATCCTGGTAGTATCCCAGCCCTCTTGCTCCCTTCTATTGGCATAGGAGCCTGACACCGAAAGCGTGCTACAGCCGAAAGATTCTTTTTTAACCCTGGTGTACCGCTGTCCAGTGTAGTCATGATGATGACGATTATGCAAGTTCAAGTTGAATGACGCCAGAGTGCAATTCCCTTGCTGCACGTCAAACGCCATTTCAATGACTGGAATGGACTTACTCACACGTCTGACATGCATTCAACCGAGTGAAGCACATACGAGGGACAGATTTAAACTTTGCATGCAAGAACCTATTGCAAGAAATAGGGTTTTCTGATGAAGACAACATCCCAATTGAGTTGGGAATCTGGAGGTGGAAAAGCCTTATAAAAAGTCCTAATATCACTTAGAAATCGATCCATCATCGCTAACACCGTACTCGTTTTTTTGTACGTCAAACTTGTCAAACTGCCTAAGCATGCCTATCGAGCTGCAAGACATGCGGTGGGTGCACAACCCAAGGACACACAATTGGCAATGTGACGCATACTTAGTAAGAAACTGAACATTTGTTCCCGTCTGATGAAAATAATCTGCAACAATATTTGCGATTAACTGGCGGCTTGTTCTCTCTCTGTCACCGAATTTTGTGACTTCCTTGTGCTTCCCGTGCTTCTCGCTCAGGCAAACGCAGTGTGTTTGTAAGCAGTTGTATTTGTATTCACTGTAACAAGAATAGCATAATGAGCTAAACATGCGACACCAGTGCGCTGCGGTTCCACTGTTCGAACATCTGGTCGAATCCTGTCGTGAATTTGCTGCCAGTACCATTCAGTAACAATATTTTTGTTTACCAACCACGCTCTGGCGGCTTTTGATCCAAATAGACACAGTGATCAGCCGTCCAGACGAGACAGACAGCATTGTCTCGCTTATCACCCCTGCATCGGGCAACTTTCCGATCGGGAGTGGGCTGGACGGAACGTTGGACAAACTGGATGGCTGCATTGTCCGTTCAGCCGGTTGACTGTGTGTGACGAGGGTTGGCTACTGGGAATGGGGTGGGTGAAAAGTGTCCTGCTGATTATTCGGAAGCTGGGTCCAGTGTATGTACATGTACTTTTGGGTCGGGCGACACCCAGATCCCAATGAAGATCAAAATGACCGGGGTTTGATGTTTTTAGTCATTCTAGTCTGTCTCTCACACAAACAGATGGTTCTTTGTTTCAGTAGCATGGTGTCGATTGTTTAGGTTTGACACAATGAAGGGAAAACGGAATTTGTATGGAGTAGTTGGGCTGGTCAATTTGGAGTGTCGTTTGATCAATAGTGGATCGATCTTCTTGTATGAACAACAGCTGAATGTGTTTAATTGGTAGAACTCAAGTTCAAAAGTTCTCTCTGGATAAAATCAGTGTTGCAGAGTATTCATACCAGACAAGCTTAAGTTGCTTGTTGTCAACTAGTCAGCTTGATGGCTAAGAACTCTGAGTTGCACCATAGTATGTTTTTTTGGTTGAATCTTTCGTTTATTATGTTCTTCAACTGTGCAACGCACCCACTTCAAAAATACTAACAGAAACGAGAATTTAAGCTGGACTCTGTTGACTCTAGTGTTAAAACCAAATTAAAGAATAAGTGAGGCTGATCGAAACTCGTGGCTTCCTAATGAGCCCCCTTCCCCGAAAAAAACTGTTGTGGTTTGATCTAGAGCTTTCGGTCGAATGATGGCTTTGGCTTGAAATCTTACTCACCTGTATTGTGATGCAACCAGCACACGTTCTCACGCAAAGTACGGATTTTCGTTCCAGGCTCCCTAGTTTGCGAGGTACAGACCACGCGTGTCGGCGTAGAATGAAAGCAAATATAGTGAAATGAAGTCTTTCGGGGCGTTTTTGATTGGGGTCTAACATGTGCTTGCACGTAGCTGACATCGTTAGGAGCAAGTTGTCACGTCATAACCGAACCTTGAAATTGAAAGTCAAAGCTTGCCAAAGCTTGGGCTGGATGATATTCACAAAGAATGATACATGTGTCTCAGTGTTGAGCCTTATTCCGACTTGTTAATCAGGTGCGATTAGCGTAATGTTGTCTGAAAGTTGTTTTCCAGGAGTAAAAAACCAATCATGTATCTCCCCCTACCGTTTTATTGGACTTTTATTCCCCAGGTGTGTTTAGCAACCCTCAAGTTTATTTTGTCCAATAATCCATTCCGATCATCACTAATGGCTTGGACTTTGCACAATTGGCCAACGGCAGTCACAATGTATTGATCGCTGATAACAGTAATTAGTGCATAGACCTTGTAAGAGGACCCAAAGGAGGGGTGGACATCCTCAACCTGAATGTTGCTTTCACACGGTAACAACGCGATTCTCCACTACCACTAGGGTATAGATCTTGAATTTCAGTTTCTAAGCTAAACTAATCAGGTTTCTAACTAACGTCGAATTGACTTGTATTCTAAACCCACTTCGTTCGCATTTTCCATCCAATCCGGAATACTGGGGACTTTTTTCCAGTTCCCTTCGGGTTATGGAGTTCGGGACCTTCAGAGACAAGACCACTTATTGCCGCACAACTTTGTAAACCCTCTGCGGAGGCTAGGAATGGCCCTTTCGGAGAATCACAGAATCTGATGGGGAATTCTGGCAGTGGTCGGTTAGAGAAAGTGGCCTCCCTCCGGAAATCTGTCTCGACCGATGGCTACAGCACCTAACGAAATCCGTTGAGGACATGACGAGTTCAGTCCGTGATCATGAAGTTGATACATACCTCATCGCTGCAGAAATGGCTGTTGACAGATGTATCACGTAGACTGTACTGTGATGATCCTCTGCCAATGTACCTCATCCAATGAGGTCAGATACAAACCGGATCACTCATAAACCCCTCCAGATCTAGCGGATACATTGTTGAAGAAGAGAAGAAGTGCTTGGAATGACAAAGAAATAACGATGTTGAGGAAGCTCTTCAGAAACAACACCACTCTTGGTTCTACTAACAGACTTACGCTGCCAAATGTAGCTCAGTTTGATAACTAGTTCGGGAACCAAAGTTGGAAGTGGTACGGTGAGTTTCAGAGAGGTTTTGTAAACAATCCGTGGATTTAATGCTCGGCACTCTTTCACTCTTAGCACAAAAGCTTCTCGGACCAAGCGAGTACTCAGTCAGGCTGACTGGGTTTTAAGGCAGTCAAGGAACGAATCTGTGAGATTCCTTATGACTAACTGAGTTGAACAGTGCAGAGTGTCGGTCTGATGACTGCCCAATCGGTGAGATACTTCTTATAATTGATTGGTGCAATGAGTATTTGTAATGATCATTATGATGCCAACGATAGAAAAGAGGGAGCAGGTTACAACTCAAAAGAAGGCCCAATTAAAATTAGCCCCCAAAGTGACATGGGAAACGGTCATTTATCCAGTGAACAAACGGAATCATTGTCACAGTTTATCCTGAATAGACATTTGCCAGTCAAGTGTTGATAAACAGCCGTCGAACCGGCTGTTTCTTTAGCCATCTCTGGATGTACGATGAGACCTTTGGATGTTTGGATCACATACCCCAGTCGTGGTAAAAAACCTGGGACATGCTACACTGATATACCTATGTGGACGAGTAATCCATAGAAAACGGTGAAATACAATAGTATCTAGTCATTTTGTTTTACCAGGATCGGTCTCGACAAAACAGTGCATGGTGCAAATACGATAAGTAGTTTTGTAGCTTTTGCAATCTAGTACAGCTGGAGATTGCTGCTGAATGTACATCTGCCTACTACTATCATTTATTTTTGAAGAGCATGGTCACAAACATAAAAAATGAATGCAAGCGATGAATGCAAAAGAATAACAGGAGAATATGGGAGAAAAGATAGAAACGTCTCATTCGAAATCATGCCAAAGACAGTGCCAGTCTGAAGGGGTGAATCCCAAAGTATGTAAAAATTTTGGTATGGGAACACGCGTCTAAAGACCAATAACCAAAGAAAGGACAAATAATGGTGAATGCTCTTCAAGGCGCAGTGTGCGCTATCACAGTCAAGACTCGCAAATCAGGCAACAAAGTGTCCGTCATACTGGGTCCGGTGTGAGATTAAATGGCAAAAATGTACATTCAACGCCATGTGCCACGCATAGAAGTGTCATAAGTACGCACAGAGCCCACAATGGCAAGCAAACACAAGTCACTGACTGTGACCTTGGGAGGTCCCAGTCCAATAACAGCCTTAGCGGATTGAGGAAAGCAGATCCCTCTATAAGAGATGATCATCGGCTGGTGAAACAAAAAATTCGACATCACAACCGATTGGATGCAGGGCTGAGATTATGGCGAGGGAATCTGATCAGGTGGCTGTTGATCTGTTCGCCGAGCTTGATAATTGATTTACAAACATTTCACCACCATTCGAGGAGCTGTTGGTTGGGTCCAACAAAATGAGTGTATTTGTCGAAATCAGTCCAATTTGGGTTCAAGTTGAACATAAGGTTGACGGAAACTCGGGGACTGCGCC